>NC_056725.1:1013366411-1013526411 GCF_019279795.1 Protopterus annectens
AAACCCCAATTTTTCCGGCCGCCCCCCCTCATGATAACTGACGACAGGAAACAATGACAAACATGCGAGGAAGACACCAAATCAGACAGAAATGCCATACACGTGCATAACATATCACTGTGCCCACTATCAATGTTTCTAAGAGCAACATGACATGACTGGCCCCGAGTGTCCCACTATCACATAAGGCCGTGTCCAGATATACGCTCCCTGAGGTGGAGTGTTATGAACAGACACAGATACATGTGTGTGGAAACACTAGTATCCACTGCAAGATGATGGAATGTGCTGCTGTAGGAGGGGTAGTACTGTCCACAGGTATGTGCTGAAATGCACATGAAACAGCTGTCTACATGGATCACCCATAGTGGCGACACCTGCACAGACGATTATAGTGGGACATACACATGACCATGCACACAGCTCAGATAGACATACACATACCATAAACAGGCAATGATACACAAGGTCTATGGCATGTACGAGTACAGTGACAGTACAGCAAGGATAGCTGTCTGCCAAGATATACAGCAGATGTCTCTAGGGCGTGCAACACCTCCCGGAACACGGACGTTGCATGGACAATGTTTGGATATGCATCGTATCACATTTCTATGTGTCAGCCGTGCAAATATGCGATACATGGGACAGACAGCTGTCCATGCAAGAGCAGCGCTATGGGCATAACATATGTATGTAGATATACATCGAGAGAGATACAGACAGACACATGAGGCAAGGCCGGTAGTGGAACCTACACATCATTACCCTATCACACCACAGCAGGACGCACGTGGAGAACATGCTACGGAGGTCGCTAACCACAGCAGGCACACAGGCAGTCCACTAGCTGCGTCTCAACATCCGCAAACACAGAGATGTCAGCAGGGTATATGTGTGCTGCGGAGTGTCTAAAACCATAACCTATGAACCCATGCGGCTGGGAGCATAGACACACACACACACACACACACACACACACAGCTGGCAGGCATGGGAATTGACCTTACCCCTACCTACCCAACCGCACGACAGTATGACACAGGTACGGAACGCGCTACTCGGAGCACTGAACACAGCACTGTCAGAGGCATATGTCTAGGTGGGTGACATCATCCACAAAGGAATAGATGCCGATAGCAAATGTATGTGTTGTGAAGCGTCTAAAAGCATTACTATCTCCAGAGGCAGCTGGAAACACACACACACACAAAAGGGGAAGGACCAGGAGTTGAACATATGCCTACCTACATGAACACACTACAGCATGATGCATTTACAGAACGCGCTACCAAGATTACTGAGCACAGCACTGTCAGAGGCATACTTCTAGGCGGGTGACATCATCCGTAAAGGAATAGATGCTGATAGCCAAGGTATGTGTTGTGAAGCGTCTAAAACCATGACTATCTCCAGAGGCAGTTGGAAACACACACACACACCACACACACAAGGAAGGGCCAGGAGTTGAACCTACGCCTACCTACATGAACACACTACAGCATGATGCATTTACAGAACCCGCTACCGAGATTACTGAGCACAGCACTGTCAGAGGCATACTTCTAGGCGGGTGACATCATCCGTAAAGGAATAGATGCTGATAGCCAAGGTATGTGTTGTGAAGCGTCTAAAAGCATTACTATCTCCAGAGGCAGCTGGAAACACACACACACACACACACGGGGAAGGGCCAGGAAATGAACCTATGCCTACCTACATGAACATACTGCAGCATGATGCATTTACAGAACGCGCTACCGAGATTACTGAGCACAGCATTGTCAGAGGCATACTTCTAGGCGGGTGACATCATCCGTAAAGGAATAGATGCTGATAGCCAAGGTATGTGTTGTGAAGCGTCTAAAAGCATTACTATCTCCAGAGGCAGCTGGAAACACACACACACACTGGGAAGGGCCGGGAGTTGAACCTACGCCTACCTACATGAACACACTACAGCATGATGCATTTACAGAACGCGCTACTGAGATTACTGAGCACAGCACTGTCAGAGGCATACTTCTAGGTGGGTGACATCATCCGTAAAGGAATAGATGCTGATAAGCCAAGGTATGTGTTGTGAAGCGTCTAAAAGCATTACTATCTCCAGAGGCAGTTGGAAACACACACACAGGAAAGGGCCGGGAGTAAAACTTACGCCTACTTACATGAACACACTACTGCATGATGCATTTACAGAACGCGCTACCGAGATTACTGAGCACAGCACTGTCAGAGGCATACTTCTAGGCGGTTGACATCATCCGTAAAGGAATAGACGTTGATAGCCAAGGTATGTGTTGTGAAGCGTCTAAAAGCATTACTATCTCCAGAGGCAGCTGGAAACACACACACACACCACACACACGGGGAAGGGACAGGAGTTGAACCTACGCCTACCTACATGAACACACTACAGCATGATGCATTTACAGAACCTGCTACCGAGATTACTGAGCACAGCACTGTCAGCGGCATACTTCTAGGCGGGTGACATCATCCGTAAAAGAATAGACGCTGATAGCCAATGTATGTGTTGTGAAGCATCTAAAAGCATTACTATCTCCAGAGGCAGCTGGAAACACGCACACACAACACACACACACACGGGGAAGGGCCGGGAGTTGAACCTACACCTACCTACATGAACACACTACAGCATGATGCATTTACAGAATGCGCTACCGAGATTACTGAGCACAGCAAAGAGGCATACTTCTAGGCGGGTGACATCATCCGTAAAGGAATAGACGCTGATAGCCAAGGTATGTGTTCTGAAGCGTCTAAAACCATTACTATCTCCAGAGGCAGCTGGAAACACACACACACGGGGAAGGGCCAGGAGTTGAACCTACGCCTACCTACATGAACACACTACAGCATGATGCATTTACAGAACGCGCTACCGAGATTACTGAGTACAGCATTGTCAAAGGCATACTTCTAGGCGGGTGACATCTTCCATAAAGGAATAGACGCTGATAGCCAAGGTATGTGTTGTGAAGCATCTAAAAGCATTACTATCTCCAGAGGCAGCTGGAAACACACACACACACACCACACACACACACGGGGAAGGGCCAGGAGATGAACCTACGCCTACCTACATGAACACACTGCAGCATGATGCATTTACAGAACGCGCTACCGAGATTACTGAGCACAGTATTGTCAGAGGCATACTTCTAGGTGGGTGACATCATCCGTAAAGGAATAGATGCTGATAGCCAAGGTATGTGTTGTGAAGCGTCTAAAAGCATTACTATCTCCAGAGGCAGCTGGAAACACACACACACACACTGGGAAGGGCCGGGAGTTGAACCTACACCTACCTACATGAACACACTACAGCATGGTGTATTTACAGAACGCGCTACCGAGATTACTGAGCACAGCACTGTCAGAGGCATACTTCTAGGCGGGTGACAACATCCGTAAAGGAATAGACGCTGATAGCCAAGGTATGTGTTGTGAAACGTCTAAAAGCATTACTATCTCCAGAGGCAGCTGGAAACACACACACACACATGGGGAAGGGCCAGGAGTTGAACCTACGCCTACCTACATGAACACACTACAGCATGATGCATTTACAGAACGCGCTACCGAGATTACTGAGCACAGCACTGTCAGAGGCATACTTCTAGGCGGGTGACATCATCCGTAAAGGAATAGACGCTGATAGCCAAGGTATGCGTTGTGAAGTGTCTAAAAGCATTACTATCTCCAGAGGCAGTTGGAAACACACACACACACCACACACACACAGGGAAGGGCCGGGAGTTGAACCTACGCCTACCTACATGAACACACTACAGCATGATGCATTTACAGAACACGCTACCGAGATTACTGAGCACAGCACTGTCAAGAGGCATACTCCTAGGTGGGTGATATCATCTTCAGAGGCAAGGCAGCCGATAGGGAATGAAGACAGAATGCGCAGTCACACAGCATGTTACTATCCTAAGGTGGGCGTACAGTAACACGGCAGTGCTGCCCTCGGGAATACTAACTAACTATGGAGCACAACATCACGACATGGATACGGGATGCACCACAGACAGTACACCCTATGAGAGAGCAACCGGCGTGCATGATGTAGGCAGCCATTGTGGCATAGCAACTACATATAACTCACCTGGACGGCCACCATGGCTATGCAGGATGTCATTGGCCAAGGCTACACGCCTAGTATCAGACGTCGGTGCTGACTGCACTGTGTCCCCACGCATGGCGTACTGGGCATGCCCACACACCTAGCGGTCGCAAAGGGGAAACATACATGCACACGGGGTATACCCACAGAAGGGCGCAGTGTGCACTGTACTGTGTGTCCATCTACACAACTTCTTACTGGGCATGCTCACACACTTAGCATTTGCAGAGTGCAGACATGCATACACATGTGGTTGAATCATGAAAGGACAGAGCGTGGAACGTCGTGTGTGTCCACCTACACAACAGCAAACCGGGCATGCTGACACACCTGGCAGTTGCAAAGGGGGAACATACATGCACACGGGGTATAATCACAGACGGGCGCGGTGTGCACTGTACTGTGTGTCCATCTACACACCTGCTTACTGGGCATGCTCACACACTTAGCATTTGCAGAGTGCAGACATGCATACACATGTGGTTGAATCATGAAAGGGCAGAGTGTGGAACGTCGTGTGTGTCCACCTACACAACAGCAAACCGGGCATGCTCACACACTTAGCATGTGCTACGCGCTGTCCAGCATGCAGACGGAGTGTACACACCGTGGGTCACGGTCAGGTAAACCCGTCCACATGCACAGGGTGGTCACACATGCAGTTACTCGTACACACACAGATGGCATCACAGGCATCACGGGTGCAGGTCAAACATGTACACACTGCAGTGAATACTGTAGCTGCCATGCCAGCACCATGTCATCGGTGCAGCAGTATGCCTCACAGTCCAACAACAGCATGTGACATATGTCCACAGGTCTGTATAGCGGTGTACACCAGTCATGCAGAGTACACATGTACTAACAGTGATCCCACATGTGTGATGTAGTCCGCCCATATCAGTATACATAGACAGGTCGGCTCCACACATACCACGGCCCTGACACAGCTATGACACATGACTGCTGCTGTACCAGAGTGAACCAACATCCGGATATGTCATACATGCGATTGTCTGGCTGTGTGCATGGACTGCACACAGGACACATACGAAGCCTGTGATGTGCCACATGCATAACACTGGCGTACGCGGTGCTACACACATGAATGGAAGGTGGACACATGTCTGTAGTATGCTCCCACTACAGGGTTTAGCGGTGTTGACTGGGACACATACCCTTGTATTGTTCGCCTGTGACAGCTGTGATACCATACCACAGTCCATGTTCTATGTACGTCAACACACATATCAAAACGTAGCAATGCATACACACATGGCAACAGGGGACACATGTGACACGTACTGTGCATGACGCAGCCATGCATGAGCAGTGGCCGATGTCCATAACATAGTTGCAACTCCCCACCACATGCGTACCCATCATGGGGGCCATTATATGGTGGCATAGTAACAGCACGTATGGCGGTATGTGTGTACATCATGTGTTTAAACACCTGTCCACATGCATGTGTGCAGGTGGTGGCTCACAGGTGTGTCACACACCATCCTACCCTGCCATGTGCATACAGTATGCTATGTCGCTGTTACATGACAGTGCTGCCATAATGCATACCCATCGGTCAGGTGTCATCAACTGTATGTCACATGGCTACTGTGACACCTACCACCTCCCAAGTGCATATATCGGCACATCTGCCGGATACAGTGTTGGTATGCATAATGCACTACATACTGCTGCACGCCTGCACATGTCTCATATGGCGGGTGTGGCATTCCCAGCACCGACATGTGTGCAGGAATGTGTGCCCATGTATGGCACATATCAGGGGGACTATGTCCCACGTGCCACACATCCCTGTACACCATAGTAGAGATCTGTACATACCTCAGTGTGGGGTGCATGGATGTGGATGGTGCAGTACATGCAACACGCCGTCTCTCCGTGTATACATGTGTGGTCACCACCATGTGTGTGTGTCAACATGTTGGTATGTCTGCTGCCTGGTGTGAGGGTGTATGCAGATATACTGTTGTGAACGGACACTAACCACACAGGGCGACCATCCCGTACTGGTGCTGCATTGCACAACCCTGTCGATGCCATAGGTGTGAGCCATACTGGCCACCTGTGCAAGTCTGCCCCCTGTGACATGGCGTGTGGGTGCATTGTATTGTGAGGGTGCTGACCACACAGGCAGGTGTCCCCATCTGCACACTATGGGGTGTGCACCATAGTGGTGTACACCCCGCAATTGCAGCTGTATTCCTGTACTGGTACAGCATCCTACTGCTGCACAGCATGCACCACAGCTGACAGGTGACACCTGAGGTCAGTGGGCAGCACACTGTGTATGACACCTGCACAATGTCACCATACCTGTACTGTGTCCTGCCATGTATGTGATGTCTCTGTCCACTGTAGCCTGTGGCACTGACCACAGGCATCAGGTGCAGTATATGTGTGGACATGTGTGTCATGTACTGTGTAAACAACGTTAAACTATGTCTGGCTCTGTACATTCTGCTCTTCATGTTTTCCCTTAGAACTTCTCTACTTGCAATCTAAACTGTCTATTCTCTAGCACAAAAGCTCAGCACTTGCTCCTAAAGCATTCTTACATAGGTAAAGTACATATATACTAAACAAAGTACTACATTAGCCTAGAATCCCCTTGAGTACCCATTCCCCTATAGGTCCCTTCTGACTCAGTTACACAGCAAACGCTTTCACGTTTTCTAGCATGTCGAAGGGTCAATTGCTAGCATCCTCTCCTGTTCAGCTGGTGAATCTGGGCATCCTGAGGCAATGTTACAAGTGCCTCATGTACACAGACAACCCACACCTTCCCCCACAAAACACAAATACACGTGAGAGATGCAACTATATAGCCAGACTGGAGGCTGGGCTCTCTCAACTCAGGACTGGCAAGACCAGACAGGAGGAGAAGGACACCACGCACACCACAAACCCAGTGTCACATAGAACTATCACGACTGCAAAACAAACACATAAACACACAAAGTCATACTCAGAGGCACTGTTCAAACATATACCAAACCTACAGAGGCCTCCAAAGCAGACACCCAAGCAACTGCCTCCTCAAGACATAGGACATGCAACACATAGTTCTCAAAGTCAGTGTGCTAAACAGTCACAGCCCTTAAGGCCACACGCAATGCCAGACACACTTGTTACAGGTGACGCCATAGTCAGACACACTGACGTCCCACCCACCAGACTGAACAAGGAAATGATCACAGTAGGCTGCCTGTTGGGCGCTAGAATCCGCCACATAACACAAGCACTCAGGTCACTACGCAGCATGTACAAGTATGACACAGTCATTGTCCATGCCGGTGTGAACGACCTGAGACATACCTCCCTGGACTACATGAAAAGAGACATAGAGTGGCTCTCAGATTATGTAGCCCAGGCTGGTATGACCCTGACCCTGAGCAGTATCCTACCCTCACCGAGAATGATGCCACAATACAGAGTTGGAATGATCAGCTTTAATAATTGGCTTAATTACCGGTGTCAGTCTAAGGGGGTCCAATGTCTGTTTGCCTGGGATGACATGCATGACAAGCCACGCTGCTTCGCAGGGGACGGCTTGCACCTGTCACCCCTGTGCTTCCGGATATTGGCAAAGGCTCCTGCCACCCCCATAGTGCCTTTTTCCGGCAAGGCTCAAATGATAAACCTACCACCCTAGAAAACAAACCTGGAAAGAACTAAGGGTAATACTGCTCAATGCCAGAAGCCTAAACCTCAAGTTGCACGCCCTCAAAGCTCTCCACAGTATGGAGAACATCGATGTCTGTGCTGTGACTGAAACCTGCTTCAAGGCTCCTGAGAGCACCCCAGCACTATCAGGTTATACCTCATATCACGCGTTCCGGCCCCAAATCCGGACCGAACCACAAAAGGAGGGGGAGTCTCCATATGCATAAAGGATACCCACACCTCCAGGTTAGTGGCAACGCACGTAGTAACATCAGGACCCTTCCCACCAAAGGCAGGTGCACGGTCTGGTGGACCCCAGCCACAAACAAACTGTACAACAAGAGGGGAAAGCTACTACATGACAGAGCGAAATCCCTAACAGGGAAGGCATCTCTGATCAATACTAGCAGTAAAATACGATCACTCATACAATCATCCAAGGCCATCTGTGGGAGAGGACTCGCGAAAGACACAAAAGACAACCATAAGGCCTTCTGTAGCTATGGCAGAAACATGGGTGGAAGCTCACAGTTATGCTCGGAATGAGTCCAGAATGGTACAATGATCACTGAACCCAGAGACATTGCCAACATACTGGCAGACAGGTTCCGTGCATATTTCTCCCCTCCCTCCCCCCTAAGAGGGGAGATATCTATCCCACCAGAGTCTAGCCTCCCAAACATCTCAGATGCCCAGGTGAGTGCTGCTCTCTCTAAAGCGGAAATCACAGCATCAATGGGACCGGACGGTGTCCCCGGCTGTGTGCTACACAACCTCAATGAGGACCTAAACCCGCACATAAGGCTGCTGTTTAATCTCAGCCTTACTACAGGATACGTACCCAAAGAATGGCGTACGGCACCTGTGGTCCCACTCCACAAAGGCGGTGCTTCTACAGACCCTGGACATTACCGCCCAATAAGCTTGATGAGCCTTGTCTTCAAAGCTATGGAGGGGATCATAATGGAGCTCATAAATGAAGACATTGGGGACCTACATACACTGGATCATACCCAAGTCAGCTTTGTCAAGGGCAGATCCTGCCTCTTGAACCTGGTCGACCTTTTCGGAAGAGTCACTAAGGCCATTGATGAGGGTAAGGCAGTTCACACAGCCTACCTTGACTTAGCAAAAGCGTTCGACACAATACCCCAAGCGGGCATCATAGAAAAGTTCACCAGCGTAGATGTAGACCCATATGTCACAAGATGGGTTACAAACCGGCTCAAGGACAGAACCCACAGGGTTAGAGTTCCTGGTGCCATGTCAGACTCTAAGCTGGTCACGAGCGGTGTCCCACAGGGCTCAGTCCTGGGCTCCCTCTTGTTCGGCATTTATTTGTCTGACGTGCAGGCAAACATAGGGGGATTGTGGCTGACAAAGTATGCAGATGTCTGCAAACTGGGCACCATAATCGACACCCCATCAGACACAGACATCCACCAGAGGTCTCATAGAAATGGATAACTGGTGCCAGAGCCATGGCCTTAAGCTACATGCCAAGAAAGGTATAGTCATACCCTTTGGGAAAAACAAGGTAACCCCTAGTTACCACATAGGTGGTAATCCATTAAACACGGAAGACGTTATCAGGGACCTGGGGACCCAACTTGTCAGTAACCTCTCTTTTGACACCCACATTGCCAATGTGGTTGGGAAGACTGTCTACATTGCCCACCTGATCATGAAGAGATTCACATCCAGATCAGGGGAGGTCAGTGTACCCCTGTACTCTTCACTTATCAGACCAATGATTGAGTACAACGCCCCATTCAGAATGTACCTAGCCTGACACTTGCAGTAGTTGGACCGACCCCAAACGTTCCCCACCAATAGGATAAAGGGGCTCAAACATATCTCACACGCTGCCTGACTGAAGAAACTCTGGCTCTATACAGTCGCATACCGTCTGCTCTGAGGTGATCTGTGCCTGACATACAAGGCCATGTCCAACCCGGAATTAATGGACATTCTCCACCTCATAAGATCCAAATCAACCAGAGCCACGAGAGCAAGAGACACAAACCTCAACACGGATATAAATAGGACGTGCTGGAGGGACAGGTTCATCACCCAGAGACTCACTACACTATGGAACAGCATCCCAGTCCTTGTGAGGCAGAGCCCCTCACTGACTCTGTTCAGGAGGAAGCTGGACGAGTGGATGGGAGATCGTAGGTATACCCCAGGAATCAGCTCTGTGTCACTGCTGGACAGAGGCACAGCAAACTAATGGGTATAGTATCCTCATCCTAAGGGGTGGTGAAAGCCACACACACTCTGGCTAGGCTTATACATGCCCTAGGGCAGATAGCCTAGTATGTACCTATGCACCTATGAACCTATGTAGGTGTCCAGGCAGGATGCGGGTACATGTGGTATGCTGATATTGCCAGATGTGCCTGTGGGTAATCCACAGCTACACATGGGGGACCGATAACAGTGCTCCCTGTAGGCACATGCGAGTACACCATAGGAGGGATACAGGTTATCAGAACCAATATGGTGCTACACATGTCACCGTCACACATACCGTGAACACAGCTCAATGCATGCTGCACCTGCACTACATGGTATGTCTGCTGCATGTTGACAGTACACAACCCACGTCACATACGCAACAGTCGGTTTTCATACACAACCACTGTAACATACACATCACACGCTATGCATACACAGGTATCACATGCACCTCTCTCTATCTTGTCCACCCTGTGCATCAGAATATATTTGCATAACCCTGCACCGATGGTGTGGATGACAGGGATGCAGCAGAGGCTTCATCATATGCACAGGGTGATATGTCTGCCAGGGGCATGGGCTGCACCAATGGATGACATCGTGTGTGTGTGTAAGGGCCGGTGCGTTTACTGGGCATGACTGTGCAGAATGCATGTGGATGTGGTGGAGCTCTACAGTTGTGTCTGCCGTGTGTGGGTATGTGTGTACATAGTTCAGCCATATGTGATGCCTACACGGGGTATAATTGGCAGCCCCAGACTGTACAGTGTAGGTTGTACGGCTCACTGTGTCCGTCTGCGGCCACGTGACCCGTGCCTGCCTGGGGTCGCACGGGCACTACCGGGTGGAGGTATAGAGTGGCTACTGTCCGATGACACATGTCCGCTGGAACCATGTCCACACTGGGACCGGCCAGGGCCACGTCCACGTGGCCTGCTGTGTCCTGGTGTGGACGGTGTAGCACCAGCTGCACTGCTGCTTCTACTGGCACTGTGTGAGTGGGCATGAGAGGTGGCACGCACACGTCAACCTACACTAGCTGGTGTTGCTGGCCTATGCCCACGTGTCCTACGCCTCACCCTTACCAGGTGTTCCAGCACAGACAGCTCACGCTCGCGGATTACCATGCCTCGGTCGAGGATTCCAACCATTTCACCTAATCGCCTATCCAGTACATTAGCAATCTGCTGTTGAGCATTCGCCAATGACTGGATGTTGTCATTTAGGGAACAGATTGCAGCCCTCTGCAGCCTCTGCCCTTCTTGGTTCTGCCATTCTGCATGTGCCTGTGCCACCATTACAGTCTGGAACATGCGTCTGTTGATACCAGCTGCTGCGCCCTGTACAGCAGGTGCATGTCTGCCAGAGGTCCTCCTACGAGCAGCACCAGCCACATGCCTGTGTGGCACATCACCAGTCATTACACTGGCAACATGGTGTGTAGGCGCACCTTTTGTTGCCACCACACATTCCTGCTCCATGCCAACAGACGCTGACTGTCCTTCCTCTATGGGCAACGGTGATGTGGTATGTGTCGGCATCAGAACTGTGTGCGGGGATGAGGGGGACATAGGTGGGATGGTACCCAATGGCACAGCTTCTGCCCCTGACAACCCTGCCTGTACCTCATGCATATGGTCATCACTGCTAGTATCTGTGGGGACACTAACATCAGATGGACCGCAGGAGGGGAACGCACCTACACCACCTGTGAATACAAAGACATACTGTAAGGTACATTACACACATGCAGACACACACGCAGACACACACACGCAGACACACGCAGACACACACAGACACACACACACGCAGACACACGCAGACACACGCAGACACACACACACACACGCAGACACACACACACACAGACACACACACAAACGCAGACACACACACACACAGACACACACACACGCAGACACACCATGCATGTGATATTGCAGATGGCATGCAGCATTCCCACACTACAGCACAGGGAATGCAGCCCAGACATTAATAGTGTTAGTATGCATACCACCCTGGGGTGCACACTACATCAAGCAGGTGTCATATCAGTAGGCATGCAGTACATACAATCATGGTAGTTTGCATGCATCACCGTGATACACCATGTGGCCACAGACAGGTTAACAGTACACATGGTTGACGTTACCTTGACATGTAATCCGCCGACATGTGTGGTAATATGTGGACATGTGTGACAATGGTGTCCTGCCACATGCACCACATCATAATGGGATTCCCAGTGCAGTGTTGTGTGTACAGCCTACAGATAGAATGCATGTTTAGCAAATATGTATGTGCAGGTGTGGTTAGTGTGAGCCATGTACATAGCTATACAGTGGGGAGTATAGGCACTGTGCCACTGCATGGCAACAGGACGCATGTATGTTGCTGTTTGATGCATAACATGGACGCATTGCATTGCCATGACTGCAACACAGTCATGCTGTTCCACAGCACGTATATGGTAGATATCGGTGGCACCTCCGGTGGCTGCAGACAGGCAATCCGGTTGTCTGGTGTACCACATCAAATGTACAGGTGGTCCACTACGGCTATGATCGCACTATGTGTGGACAATGTGCAACGGTGTCTATCCACATCAGACGTACTGTGTGGCAACATGCCTGTGGCTATCACCCATGGCCATGTGTGACTGGGTCTTGGACAATTGTGTGTGATGGGCATCCTGTACACATTCCTGTGGTGTCCCATGTGGCATACACCCATACATGTCGGAGGTGTCACAATCCAGAGGGCTATGCAGACAACAGTGTGGATGTTTGCTATGTCGGGTGTGGGTCATGTGATGGTGTGACAATATTGCAGGCAGAACACCACGGGCGTGGGACATGTCGGGTGGCGTGTCACAACGTGTGCACACAATGCAGGGGCATATGTCACATTGGTGACACCTGTGTGCTGCCCAGATCACTGCTCACTGTGTGGTACTGTGTGCATACCATGGATGGTGTTCCAATGTATACTACATATGCATCCATTGTAGAACACCTCCACCGTTGTATGCATAGCTGACCGCACATATCACACTGACAGGTACTGTGGTTTCATGCCAGTGTATAATAACGGTTGTATCTACTGTGCACGGGTGGCATGTGTGTGTCTGGTGGTGCAACCTGTATACCATGACTGGAACAAAACCCAGGTGTGCATGTTATACCTGGCCACATGGCGAATAACTCTACACTGTAACATGCCTGTTACTAACAGCAGTCTCACCTGCAATGGACCCATGTCTGTGCGACATGCCAGAGGTACCTGTATAGGCGCGACACAACAGTATAAACATTATCCATGACTGTATGACAGCCACAGTTTGCACTGTGCATGTCACATCATGTACCTGTGTGATAGCATGTGGTATGCACACGTCTGCAAACACAACGTAGCATACTGTAGTATGCGGCTTGTGTGCCCATATACCTGGCATGTGTTGTTACTTTACATGATGTACAGTGACACCTACACCTACAGTGGATATCATACTTATAGGCACGGCTGACTTACCAGGCAGCTCCAGGCTCATTGGTTGGGAGACACCCACCTCCATGATGGCGGCTAGTGTTTCTGCATGCTGTTCCCTGGGTGTCCCCAGACTGGCCAGGAGCTCCTCCGTGTGTGTGAGTGGGGGCTGGGTTGGTGGCCCACCACCTGTTCCACCTTGTTCTCTGGCGATTGCGGTGGCGCGCTGTTTCGCGTGCCGTATGAGGTCCGTGCAGTGTCGGCGTACCTGCTGGTAGGTGCGGCTGTTGCCACCCACATCATTCACCCTCCTGCGCATATCCTGCCACAGGTCATCCCGCTGCTGCGCTTGCTGTGGAACATGGCTGAATAGCAAGTCATAGTTGTCATGGAGCAACGGTATGATTACTTCATCCTCCTGGCGGCTGAAGGCTGGCAGTCGTGAACGAGGCATTATCTGTAAGACATAATGATGGTGACAGGTCACATTCACACTGACGTACTGGCATACTGCTGAACATACATTGCTATGACATGTACGACATCTGCACAGTAATCTCTGAGACGCATCATGACACTGACACAGCTGACGTGTTGCTGTCACACCTGTCACACCATTATGCAGTGGGTATCATATCATATCTCTGTGTCAACTCATCACACTGTACACACCCCATGTAGATGGTAACCTGCTGTGGACATGTGTACCTGCCTGCACCTGTGTTCATACCAATCAGCACATGGCCCGATGTGTGCACAGTTCTACTGTTCACCTGGATGCTGTGTATATGTCATGTAGCATCACAGATGCAGCCGTTATGGACGTCAGCGGTGGCAATGCACACATACACATGGACACCTGTACATGCATGTGTTGTGCCATATACATCTACTCAGCACTGTACGGGTGTTGGACAACCTGCCACGGCTTGCCTGTATTGCACATGTGATACACATGGGACACTGTCTAATCATATGACATTAGCAGGGATGGTCATACATAGCATGTGCACGCGCACGTTGTACATGCTGACACACAGCACTTGTGACACCACAAGGTGCATCAGTGCCACATTACTGATCTGGTCAGTTGATAGTGCAAGTGCCATGTGGCCACCGCACCATGTATGACTGTGATGGCACGTGCGGCCTTGCTGGACAGGGCTGCATGGTATGGCAGGGTATATCACATACATGGCAGAGGGATGTGTCCCGCCTGTGGGATACCAGTATTTGGAGGGTGGCTGTCCATTCCATATGTCATTTCTATGGGTATATGGACATGTCACATGTCCATCACCATGGTGTGGATGATGGCCTTCTGCAAGGTAGGCAGCATGCTTCCTGGTGGGGGTGTGTATGGTGCATGCTGGCATCGCACATCCATGCATACACATTACCCCTGACAGGTGCTATGTGCTGTGATATTGTTCAACACAGTGCTGTATGTGCCCGCATGGTGATATCCTGTGCACATGGATGGTACCCCGGCCTGACATGGGTACCACATATGTCTACATCCAGTGCCTGCTGTCACCACCATATCACCCCTCCCACAGTGACCATGGTGTTGAGCACAGCCTAGGTATTCATTTATGGGGACGGGGATGTTCACATAGCGGGGGCACTGCTGGTATCATCCATCAGACCATACACGTATGACGCACACCTCACACACACAGCCCATTCAGTATGTTGTTCGCAACACTGACACAGCTCTACTGCTAGGCCAGGGCCATTCCCAGCTGTACATACACAGATGCATAACACGTCTGTCTGTGGCATGGGCTACAATGACGGTGGGGTTCAACACATACCGTGTTCGACTGTGGCTGGCGCTGATGTTCTGTGCACATATCAACATGGTAACCCTGGTCTACTGTAGCCAGCGGTGATGTGCTGTGCACATGTCAATGCTGCACATTGTGTTGGTGTCTGTCTGTCAACAGGCCAGTGGTGGAACACGCAAGGGTATTTGTAATCAAATATGCATGCCGCCCTGTACAGCTGTACTGCTAACATCTCAGGTGCTAATGTGTCATGGACATGCACACCTTACCCGGAAAGGTGATAGTGGATTGCCACCCGTACCCATCACCTCTTGTGGGCTGCTATTATCCAACACCCTATTTGTAGTGTATGTTCAGGCTATGCACCTGTGCAGGACATGTGGGCATGTAATGCGCTACTGCGTACCTTTGCACCCATTGCACAACATGTCACACAGGTACACTGGCAGCCATACACGTCACAGCTTGATGAAGGTATGACAGGTGTTGTACACACGTAACACATATCCTGTGGGACATGGTCGTATGTACAGGCATGTCCGACAGTCACGTACCAGTGCTACCCCTATATGACGGATATGCTGTACATGTGGCAATACAGCAACTGTCACATGTACTCGTGCAATGCCCCCCTACAAACATGGAGCGGTACTGCCTGTGGGGGATGTGCTTCTGCATCCATGCTGTGCCCATAGCTGTCAGTTGTACATCATTACGTGCAACGTACCTCATTTGGTGTTCTAACGGGTGCATGTTCATCGTGGCTCCACATTGGTTGGGTCTGTCACACAGTCATTGTTGTACACGGTTTACATGCCAGCAGCCATGGCTTAATATATGTGAATCAATGTACTTCATCGTGATACCATAATTATACATTAGAGCAGCTTATTCCAGCCATCATATAGCCTTCCCAGATGACACTGTTAGCCAGCCAGTAGTAGGTGTTCCGCCATCTGCACATTAGTCACACAGTACGAGGGCTACTGTTACCCATTCTGGGGACAGGGTGCTGACAGCTGTGGATGGGTTTGATGCTGTCGACAACCATGACTGCACCTGACGGTCACGTCTGGATGGGTAACATTCACAACACACACCTACCTTCACGTAGTACCACATCATCTACAACAATGGACATTCCTGCCAGAACAATGTATGCAGTATGTCTGTATGACCACTGTAGGCACCACTGGTGGCCCCCAGCATGGCAACCGACAGCACCAGTGTATATCCCGCAGACCCATGGGTTACACCATTCACAACGCACCAGTCAGGGATGACCCTGTTGTGGATCACATTGCAGTTCCACACATCATGTTACACAAGGCATCATGCACTGAGATGTTGTGGATGGGTGAACAGCTCTGCAACTCAACATACGCACACATGACACATCACCTGGTACAATATATCTCTCATACAACATGTTATTGTGACTGCCCTGTGATGGCAATACACAGACTACGTGTACTGGGACATGCAATGGCTCACCGGTGTTATAGCCCACTGGGTGTGTGTCTAGCCAAGTGTACAGTAGGCAGTGGTCTGGACACAGGGACACTGTACATTGACCTACTGTGTCACTGCAACTGTTGCCTATGCTCCTACTGTTATTGTACAGGCATGTGGTATCTGACCTCTATGGCAGTCCTGGTCGACCACAATGCTGTGGCACTCATGACCTGCAGCCATCAGCCTGGAGTGTGGAGCACACATGTACATCTTCACATGCTATACTGCCTCTGTGGCAGTTTTACATAACCGTCTCCGGCAGGGCTGTAACAGGCAGGCACGGCATGGGGTCATGTGGGACAATGCTTGCATCTTCCACTGTGCTGCACACAAGTGAGGCACACACACTATTGCACCACTCACATATCTCTGCGGTGACTGGGACCTGCCTCCATGCTCTGCGCAGCATGCCTGTGAGAACGGATTGTACACAGATCGTACCTCCCAGGCACATACCTGGACTGGAACACCCACAGGTGAGGGGTTCACACATCACACAGTGTTTTGCACACATCCTGGATAGTTGCCTAACACAATGCATCATAGCTGCTCCATATGCAGATACCCATGTTTGTGACCGCTATACACATTGTAACACGTGACAGAGTCGACATTGTACACCACAGGTTACATACCGTCTGTGTTGTTATACTGTACATTGGGCCTCAGACAGCTAATACTGCCAAGTGCTGACAGCAACCCACACTTCCCTGGAATAGACACCCATGTACCTACACATGCTTGAGTCATGCACTCCGCTCAGCTGGATGACACATTACACAACACATACCATACCTACACTACCCTTAGCATGCACAATACCTCCATGTGACTGGTGTGACGCACCTGGGGTTATCCCCTCTTCGGTGGATTAAACACATGTGCTACACGGCCCTGCTAGCCACACCCTGGAAACACACCCATTGCAGCATACACGGAACATGTGTACTACAACCAGTACTACTGACGTCTGCTGACAGCAGTTGTTAACGGCATGACAGCCCAGCAGATGGACAGTGCACATACATATGCTGACACATACCACAGTGCGCTTCCGTAGCATGTACACAATTGCAGAACACATGCTATTCCACACAGAGACATGGCAGTACTGACCTGTTCACAGACACCACTGTGGTGGTCATGTCCCATGCACATATGATGTACAACCACATGTGCAGGCTGTTGCACAGTGGTGTACATTCACATGTGTGGGCTGCATCACTTGTCAGCCATGGTGGGTCCTCGAGGTCTGTCATCACATACTCTAAGGCTAGCTACCTAAACATGACTGCCGCACATTGCGGTGTGGGGCCTCAGGCATTGTGGTGGTATGTCTGTATTGTTTGGCTACATCCACATCTGATGTCACATACAATAGTCACCCAGGCATTGCAGACCGAGCTAATGTTGGCAACGTGCCAGGCGATGGCGCACTTACTGACAATACACCCTCTCACTCACTACAGGGTCGCAATCTGTACATGGACATTGTAGTGTCCCTGTGGACACATACACGGTACTGACATGCACACGATATGTCCTGGGACGCTAGCCCGATGTCACCTTCCGATGTCCCTGGCTGTAAAGTCCCACCAACCTGTTCGGTATATGTCTCCGCACCAGGCCACTATATTCACTGCTAGCCTGTTGTCGGACATTGTGTACCCTGACCGCCGCACAGCGGCATTTCTCGCACAACCCACAGGTGGCACTGCATTGCACGTGTGGGACTGTAGTCATACACCCATGACTGGACCATTCTGCATGGCAATGGGGCACATCCTCATGAACGTGATTCCCACACACATTGATGGCCTCCAGGCCTTTCCTAGCACCCGTGTTGGGCTTGTGTATTCCACAGCATGGCACATACACATGCTGGCCACCTGTCATACCATTGCATGGGTGGTTGGGGTGGTACGGAGGCCAACACATCAGATGTTGTCCTCACATTGCCCTTCAGCACCATTCCACGTTCTGGTAATGGCAACTTACACATCCACCTGCACATCATACCCTGTGTCTCAGGATGTTATGCTATGTGGCTCATGGACAGGACACACAGTGGTGCGAGCATACCATAGTACCTACTACATGTCAGGTACATATGGCATTACACAGTCCTCAGTCATGGGGCCCCTCATCTTCACTATATGCTTACATACAGAACATGCTGTTACAGAGTACTGTCCATGCCTAGATATCCCATGCCTACATACCAAGCGCCATTATTGCTCCACCAGCTCATACCGATACCAACCATACGGGTGTCAGTGTAGCGGATACATCATATAAGTATCATGGCATCAGTATGTATGACACATGGTGCATGCACATCACCTTTGCATAACAACATTCACCCACTGACTATCACATGGTTACTGGTCCAGTACATACATATCACATTGTACATGGTTGCTGTACACACATATGCCACACACAGTCCTGGGGTTACTGTATTCCACTGTGGCATGGATACCCTTCTGCAAGGCCACACCAATCTGTACTGTGTGTGATGCTGGTACATAGGCAGCCATTGTACCTCTGACATACACACATCTACACAGAGTCAAGTGTACACTACCACATTTATGGTGTACCTTCAACAACAGCTACAGCTTCACATGGCACAACATTGTCATGCCACGATGTTTACCAGGCTCAAATGGTTTACATATGCGGCTGACATACAGACGACACATCTGTACACATCTGCATACCACATACTCAGGGGTGTCTTCTGCTCTGACACGGCCCATGTCCTCCACATTACTGATGCATATACTCCTCATACATGACATCTGCGGTGGGCAGTGTGAACGGACTGCTCCTGGATATGTGCACACATGCCACACTGCATGGGCTGGGCTTCTGTGTTACTTCCACAAACACAACATACACCATGCTGTGGAACATAGGTCCTGTGCACATCCCGCAGGGACACACAGTAGCACTGTTCATGTGATACCTCCCTTGCTGTTTGAGTGACACGTAGTCCTGGTACCACCACAGCAGTGGTACTGTGTAGACGTGCAGTTGACACCCGCCTCTGCTGTTCCCAGGACACTACCATGGGGAGGTGACACTACTGTGTACACTGCACATGTGTTTACACATGGACCTGCCAGACTGCATTGTTGCCCACTGTGCATCTGTGCAGCTGCTACAGGTCATTTGGGCATGGTTACTTGGTGTCCCTTCCATTTCGGCTAGCTATCATGCTACTACTCTGTCCCATACCTACAGGCCATATGTATCCTGTTATTGTACATACCAATAGGCGATACCTGTGTTATGCATGATATGCCTGTGATACTGTGTATGATATCTGTCATATCTACCTAGACAGCTTTACATTACACATATTTCACATGGTATCCCGTAATGCAGGGCATACTTGCACGTCGGCCGCACCTTACATATGACATCAACGGTATCTGCCCATACACATGCTTGCTGTGACAGTATACATACATGTCCTATCCCCTGCTATGGCACTTCCTTGTTGGACATCCACTGCCAGCAACGGCGTGTGGTATGGCATTGTTCTCTCTAATGCCCCCCTGTGGCATCCCTTGTGGTGTCTCTGCTGTGTACATGATGTCCCACTGCTGTACACACGGTGTCCGCAAGCATTGGTATGCTCAGCAGGATATCACTACATAACTACCTTTCACCACTTTCTGCATTACGGACAAGTGTAATTAATTACAACCACCATTCACATACAGTACAGCTTCGTCATACACATCATGCGTTACACAACCATACATATCGTGTGTTCTACATACCTTGTCGGTGTTTCGTTCCGTGTATCGTTTTTCCATTATCTTTCGCTTTCGGTTGTACACTGCTGGTTCGGTATGAGCATACGGTTTGAATATACTGAGAGTCATCCTTATATCCGTCGATACCTGCAACATGTGAATTCATCCCACCAATTGCTGATCCTCGGTGAGTAATTACGTGCATATCACCTGTGCATCTACTCCATTCAGAAATTACGCGTCGATACTGGGGTATAATTGGATTCCTCACCTGGGCGTTGGCTATTTGCCCTACCTTAGTGGAGATGGTCTGTATTGTGTTATGTTATGTGTAAGTGCAACCGCTATGCGTGGCGACAGGTATATTTCGAAGTAATGTTACCCGTGGATTGTGTGTGTAGGGTGTAGTCTTTGGTTCAACATGTGGGTGTCCCTGTCCTGACGACGAATGATAACGGAGTATTGCATTCCAAACTGTAACATGGCTGTTGTATTCCTTTATACAATGCATGCAAGTATGCATCCGCCTTTAATTGTGTCTCCCACGCGAGATGTTGTGGTTATGCAGATGTCATTGACTGACTGTATGTTTGTGCTGCTATTACGGTTTGTATTCCTTTAATATCTACGGTGGGGGATATCGGTGGTTGTACGTGACGGATATGGGTTGTGGGCCTTGCATCTCTACATAGACAGTATAGTTGTCTGTGTGCTCCATCCCTACCTGGAGAGTTAACAGTTAATAGTCTTTTGTTATGGGAGTGTAACTTGGGCTGTTGTTAATTGGTTCCAATATCGTCTGCAGGTGGCCTTGCTGCATGTATACCCCCGTAACTTCTGTGGTATATCAGTGGCTATGTCTATGTGCGTAATTATGTGCATATCACCTGTGCATGTACTCCATTCGGTAATTACGTGTTGATACTGGGGTATAATTGGATTATCCACCTGGCCGTTGGATATTCGCCCTACCTTCGTGGGGATGGTCTGTATTGTCTTATGTTATGTGTGACTGCATCTGCTATGCATGGGAACTAGTATGGTCTGCATTCATGTCACCCATGGATTGTGTGTGACAGGTGTAGTATTTGTTTCAACAAGTGGGTGTACCTGTCCTGCCGATGTATAATAATGGAGTATTGCATTCAAAACTGTAACTAGGCTATTGTTTGCATTTCTACAACGCAGGCAATTATGCAGCCGCCTTTAATTGTGTCCCCCACGCGATATGTTGTGGTTATGCAGATGTCATTGACCAATTGTATGTTTGTGCTGCTGTTACGGTTTGTATTCCTTTATTATGTACAGTGGGGGATGTCGGTGGTTGTACGTCACAGATACGGTTTGTGGGCCTTGCATCTCTACATAACCAGTATAGTTGTCTGTGTGCTCCGTCCCTACTTGGAGAGTTGACAGTTAATTGTCTTTTGTTATGGGATTGTAGGTTGGGCTGTTGTCGTGTGGTGTCGGGATCGCCTGCGGGTGAGCTTGATTCATGTATACCTCAGTAACATCTGTGGTATATCAGCGGTTGTGTGTACGTGACAACTATCCCTTGTCATTCTGTCGCAGATATTTGCAGTCATTGTGGTCCTGTTGTTGGGATAGCCTGTTTGCCAGTGGTTGCCACATATTCAGATGGGAATTGATTGTTTGACACATGTAGAACACACAGCAGTGTTTACGGGCCAACACGTGGCCACGGTCAGTACTGGGGTAGCTTATACGTATTTCCGTGGTACATACCTATTGCTGTGTGACTTTGCCGACGTATCTTATTGCAATTAACATATCGGTGTGGTACATACAGGCATGACTATTACATACATCCTTTCCCTTTCATATGGGGTATATTCCGTGCTACCATCTGGGACATATTCACTTTGTATTGTTCTATGTCACGACACACCTAGCCAGGGTGGGGCTGTCACTACTACTTTGGGACTAGTAGTGTACATATGCCTGAGGCTAGTTTACCGTATGCCTACACCTAATATTCCGCTCTGCCTCTAACGTGGCACCAACATACACATGTTGCAGACACACACACATTACACTCACACAGTGACGCACACGGCACCCTCACCGCACACGTACACATCCTACAGCACTCACGGGGACGGTTGCACACAGTACCTACGTGGACCGCAACACCGGCGGCGGTGTCTACCTCTCCCTTCATATCATCATACTATTACACGCGCATGTACTGTTACAGTACTGTGGTCTGGTGATCTTTCCACCTCGCGGTTGCGCATATCGCTATGTTACCCGTTCCATGGTTGGCGGTATCCTCTTATGTTGAACCTCCCGGATGTTCAGGTTGTCGTTTCACTATGTATACTATGTACAGATATCGCGGGTTACATCTCAGTCACCTTATATCCCTCTAATTCCCTGTCTTAACTGTAGTATATATATGTATATGTGTACATATATTTCTATATCGATATAATTATATCTATCTACATATATATATATATATATATATATATATATATATATACACATATATATATATTTATATGTATACATCTTGCGGCGAATGTGGCAGGCATACAGCAGCGCCGCATGCTGTAGGACCCGCGTACTGTTCAGGTGTTGGTGTTACATGCTCCACTGGCTGTTGGGTGTACAGTGGTTGGGGGCTGCATATGTTGGAGTCACACATGAGGCCACCCATACAGTACACTTTACAGGCGGTCATGTTTGTGTGCCATCCATTTCACTGTGTGTGCAGGTAGGGAGGTGTCAGTCCATGGGGCCTACGCTGTCAGAGTATATGCTATACGTTCCCTCTTTGCCAAGGCGTAGGCATATTGGGTATGCCTCCGTCTGCCTACTGGGGCTAGCACAGTGTGTTCCTGGTCTGGAACCCTCTGTGCCTGGACTGGCCTTGGCAGTTGTGGTGGGCTTTGTGGCCCTTCCCCATTATGTCCCTGCAGCAGCTGCATCCGCAGGATCATATTATGTAGCATGGCACATACTATGAATATGTGGGCACATGTGCCTGGAGAGTACTGCAAGGCTCCACCAGATGTATCCAAGCACCGGAACCGTGATTTCAGCATCCCGAACACACGCTCTATGATTATTCTGGTTTGTGCGTGTGCCTCATTATGGCGTTCTTGCATGTGTGTGTGTGCATTTCTGATGGGAGTCATCAGCCACGGCTCCAGTGCATAGCCAGCATCCCCCACGAGATGGCCTTGTGGGATGTCCCCCCTGGCAAATACCTGATACAACTGTGAGGCATGCCAGATATGGGAGTCGTGGTAGCTTCCAGGGCTGCCAGCACACACATCCATGATAATGCCCTGAGCATTGCACACGACCTGGCAATTGATGGAGGGGAATCCCTTGCGGTTTATGTAGCGTCTACCCTGCTCGCCAGGTGGTGACTTGATTTGTATGTGCGTACAGTCTATCGCACCCAGTACCTCCGGGTATTGTGTCACACGGTGGAAGTGGCCCATATTGCTAGCCAAATCCTCCTGAGATCTGGGGAAGTATATATGCTCATTGGCATGTGGTAACATGGCATCCAGGAACTGGTGTAGTACCCTGGATGCTGATGCCTGTGAGATGCCCATTATATCTCCAGTTGGCCTTTGGAAGGTACCTGTGGCCAGTATTCGCAAGCTTACACATACCTTTGTGTCCACTGGGATGGGTTCCCCTCTGTTGTTTCTTGTTCTCAGGCATGGCCGGCACAGCTCCACTATTTGCTGTAACGTGTCCCTGTCCACCCTGTAACGCTCTACTATCTCCAGGTCTTGTAGCCCCTGGTAGGTTACCCTTGGTCTGAACACTCTCCTTCTCCTCCGAGGCCTACAGTGGTTGTCGGCACCCTCCTCAACAACACCGTCTGTCTCTAACACATGCTGATGGATCACAGCCACGGCAGCACCCAACATGTACATTTTAAAAGTTCCCCGTGTGTTTACACCTATGGTGCGGTGTTTGGGAATACACGGCTGTGTGTTGTGTGCATTCACACTTTATACTATTGTGCTGTGCACACCGATGATGTCATAGGGTGTGTTTGTACGGCCGTATCTGGGGGTTATCTTACGTGTTTTACCGATGGAACTACAACGCTGTTGCCTTTGGTGTTGCATTACTCTTGCCTGCCATGGATTATCTTTCAACCTTCCCTTACTATTTCTGCACGTTGCACCTACTATTTTCTGGCATGCATCCTGCAGAGCACTGTCATGTGTACTTTCTGGGACATGGCATATCATGCGTTTTGTGTGCTGCCGCCATTGTGCTGCCTGTCTGCTTTGCTCTGCTGTGTCAGGTCTTCTATCTTTGCAATCTGCTACCTCCCCTACTTTCTTTGCATTCATATGCCTCCCCTATCCTGTTTTGCAGGTTTCTGCATGCAGTGTTGTCAGCTGCCGCCGATTGGCCTTCGTGGGTTGATTAGTGTTGATTGCTCATTAGTACTCCAATTACACTTCTTCCGCATTTCCTCATATTCTTAACATCACCTTTCTGTTTCCGATGTTGTTTGCGGGGCGAGCATCACATGACTAGGTTAAGGAAACGTAGACATCCTCGTACACATGCACTTCTGCGTGCATTGTGTGCTCTCAGCTGAACTATTACCCCACACCCCGGTCCTGCAGCTGTGATTTGCGATGTACAGCCCAGGTTTGCTGTGCTCGAATATGCTTCCTGCTACGGTGGCACACCCCTCTGCAGATGACATGTATTCCCTCTGAGCCACTCCTTGGTGTATTACCGCTGCGCCGTTTGGTACAGCCTTACGCCGGCGGGGGATTTGCGATTCAGTATTATCTGCCTCATTTGCATGGCATTGACTACTAATTCATAGTTACCACGCCGAACACTGCCGTGAGTCCTTGGCAACCCTTGCACCGTGTTTGTGGCATTCCATGCATACCATGGTGTATTATGCTGTGAACCTGATGTGTATTTCACTGCTGTTTTATAACATTGTTATATTATTTCATTGTATTGCACCTTCCGCAAACATGTCCTAGGGTTCTGATGTGAGTTGCTGTGGACATGCCATTTAAGTTGTTATTTACAAGTTGTGCATGTTTTCTTTTGACATTGTCTGTGTATTTCGCCATTGGCATATGGTACCAGTGTGATACCTGGGTCTGACACTCTTCCGTTACTCCTATGTTATGTTTGGGAAAATGTAAACCGTTTTTTTTGGTTTACATTGCCCTGGGCTTATGCTACGCCTGCGCCACTTCGTGAATCACTATATGCCTTCATTTGCATGGTGCAACACCGCACATGGGGTGTTTAGCATACCTACGCCGGGGGCTGCGCAAATCCGGCGCACGCTGGTAGTGCACGTGGGATTGGATCGTACATAAATCACTCGGAGGCCATATTTGGCAGTGTAACGTGTATGCTATGTGTGCGCCTGGTGCAAGGTTCATGAATCCCGGGGAATATATATTTACCCGCACTAGACAGAGGTTAAATATTAATGCAGTTGAGTTTTCCATTGTGTAAGTTTTAAGATGAAATCTTTTAAAACCTTGTACATAACATGGTTTTGGAATTATTGATGCAACTATGAACAAGCAATATTTGATACCTAGAGGCATCATTAGGAATTAACTGCAGATATACCTGGAGGCATCACTTGGATGTAATGAGTTAATAGCCAAGATTGCATTAAATAATGACTGCCTATGTCCAGGAGGGTTGTGGGTGCTGTTCCTGGTAAGAATTTACAGTGCCCCATCCACTAGTCCAGGTTCCTTTTGAACAGTGTCATAAAAATTCTCTGTTTCAAATGAATAGGTGGCCTGTCCCAAAGATGCTGGGTGATAAATCGGTCCCTCAATCATGTTCTATTTAAGTTTCAGGCCATATTTCTCAAATGGGTGGCCCTAGTCCCATTTGATTTATGGATATGCAGCAAGTTCATTAGGTTTGGGTCTGAGATTGCTCTTTAAGCCAGGCATAAGTCTCCCCTAAGAAGTGTATATGATACAGAGTAAAGTGACAGGAATTTTAATCAGTCTGTGCATGGCATGTGCTGGAGTTCCTTGTTCTTCCTTGTTAGAAACCTCTGAGGTCTCTCCAACTGCTGCAGGTGCTTTGTACGGTACATGCTGAACAGGGTGTTATACTCAATTATCGTCCAGATTAGTGACAAGTATAGAGGGGTTATAACCTTTTTTTGCTATTGAGGTGACACCTTTACTAATCAAGTGTCCTATGTAGAAAGCCTTCCTTACTACAGAAGGCACATAGTGGTCAAAGTTGAGGTCGCAGTCAACTTGTGAACCCAAGTCCCTTACCACTTCATGGGTATTTGGGATATTGTTGTTAATTTGATAGTGTGAAGGGACATTGTTTGTGCTGAAGGGAATGATGATGGATTTCTTTGCATTCAGTCTGAAACCATGACTAAGACTGCACTCGTTGTTCTGCGTAAGAACTTTCTGGAGTATACTGACATCATTTGGTGATTCAATAACTGCTTCCAGTTTGCAGTCATCTGCAAACTTGGTCAGCCACAACCTCTTAGTTTTGACCTGAACTTCTGAGAAGTATATACCAAACAGTAGGGGGCCAAGTACTGACCCATGTGTCACCCCGCTGGTAACAGGTCTGCTCATTGATGTGGAGTCACCCACTTTGATAGTGTATGTGGTTTGTAAGCCAGTTAGCAACCCATCTTACAACTAAGGGGTTTAGTTTCTTAGTAATGCTTGAGTGTGGGATTGTGTTAAAAGCCTTTCCCAAGTTGAGGTACGCTATGTGCACAGATTTGCCTAATCAATAGCCCTGGTCACATTTTCAAAAAAATCCGAAAGATTTAACAGACATGATCTGCCCTTGACTAATCCAAATTGGGTACGATCCAGGGTTTGGAGTTCACCTATGTTTTTATTTATAATGATACATTCCATGGCCTTGGGTATAATACAGGCATTATCAACACATACCAAAGATTGCTGCTACAGCCATGACAACACCTGCAATGACAAGTCAACAATGGGGGATTTGTTACATCAGGAAAACAAACACACAACCTGAGTGTAATGTGGACATCACAGCCTATAATCAGACCAATAGGTATGTGACCTGTGTCCTGGGGTAGATGGTAAGTGGTACATCCACCAGGATGTGGTTACAGTGCTGACTACTCCCTTGTATGTAACACAAATACTGAGTATGTGAAGGACATCCACATCAGAGGCCATAATACCTCCATAGCTCACAGCCTTCATCACGGCAATAACTGAGTATGATGCACCCTTCTTCATGTACCTACCTAGAATCTTCCACTGATGTGTGACTGAAGTGTACTCCCATTTTCACAGTGAGCTGTCGCACAACTCATTGGCCATACCCAAGTATTCTTTTTGTGCCATAAACATGGCTATCTGATGGTGCAGAACACCCATCAAGTTGTTACTCTAGATGCACGTGTACTACCTGTTTTGGTGATTCCCACACTACATGCATAGGTATTTGACAACATTAATGGAATGGATATCTTTCATGACAGTGTGGACTGTAACACACACACACATGCACACACACACACACACACACACACACATATATATATATATATATATATATATATATATATATATATATATATATATATATATATATATGCCATGCATACCAGTCAACTAGTCTGTATTACTCATAATGTCGCATATAGGTATAGCAATGTCCCTCCTAACACCTCCAGCAGATGTCACAGTACAAAGACAGTGTGCGTGATTACTATCATACAGTGTGGACATATCACAATAGTTGTACTAGTGTGTTTGTGCAGAATCATCTCTGACCACTCTAAATCACATGTTATGTCATACGCATGGGATTACTGGTGGTATTATTCTGATATTGTCCATGATTGTGGTTGGTTCTTTTAATGTTGTCCATGAACCTTTATCTGTGTCTCACTTGCTGAAGACCTCTGCTGAGATTAAACTCATATTTAGTCAAACAAGTTTGCACAGCTTCACAATATGCACCCTACCCAATTGTATGCCAGATCCTTGATATATGTCCTCTACATTATTCGTGTAAGGATGCTTATCTCACACAGACATTCTCAACATTGTTATGTCACCTTGTGTGACAGTTACATAATATACATTTGCACTGTGCAGTCCCTATTGTACCTTGTAGATATGTGACTGGTGTTGCTGCTACAACCATATTCCACTGACTGCCCTCATCTGCTGTACATTAGGTTGTTTCACCTGTCCTCTTTCCCTGAGTTCATTCCTACAGTTCATCTGTGTGCCCCTATTCAATACATAGACTTCTCTTGAGCATTTATTTTACGTGGCAGTCCATGTACCATTACAGAGCATTTATACAGCTTCAACACAGAATGCCAGGAATGGGATATCACAATACTCTGTACTGTAGATACACTGTCCTGTACCATGTTTGTACCATACACTTAGCATTCATACCATTCAACTGTCCAGATGTTCGCAGAATGTCCAGATGTGTTCCTTATCATATTTGTAGCTTTCTGCCATATCATTAGGATGATCTTAGGACTGATGTGACTCAATATTACATACATTTAAGTTTCATACTTCAACTCCTTTAGATCACGTATCTTCCCACAAACCCTGGTTATTCTAACACATTTCTATAGGGTAAATATGTCAAATATGTCCCTATTTCTGGGTCATTGTCTGCCCATTATGTTGGCCTTTGTCGAGATGTCTTGCACTAAGAGATTGGAGCTATCTGTGAAGCCCTGGTGATCATTGTGACATTCAGTGCAAAACTGCAGACCATCAGTCCTCTGATTTCAACAGGAGTGTTATCCATGTTCTCTTACACAGTTTCCTTGCCTGAAACACTGGTGTCAGTCACAAAACCACACTTAAATGTGGTGTGCAGCATGAATATGCATTGAGTGCTGCTGCATACTGCTCACCGCCTCTCACTACCACACACTCATGTAAATTTTGTGTAGGCTTTGTGTAAAGTTTACATGGAGTTAGTGAATTTTGGGGATTGTTTGCATGTTGCAATTCTTTACATTAATATTAGTTCATTGTAAGTTTACTGTGTTTGTATCCGAGTTAACTGTTGTGGAGATTTTCACCCCAGACCTTCAGTAAAATGGGGCTCCTATTTCAGTCAGACTTTCCTGGTCAACAAATGTAAATAAATAAATAAAGGTATACTAATCACAAGTGGCATTCATCATTTATCATTCCACTATTAATAATCTATGACTCTGTGGTTGTTTGCATTGATTATATTGATTACTAATTTACTATGTTCTTGGTTACTTGTATTATTATATGACTATATTTTCTGTGTGTGTGTGTGTGTGTGTGTGTGTGTGTGTGTGTGTGTGTGTGTGTGTGTGTGTGTGTGTGTGTGTGTGTGTGTGTGTGTATATCAGTGGTGCTTGCTACCCAGTATTCTATTGGAAAAGGTCTTTAGCTAAGAGGACAATACAGTCTATGTATCCATTAAATAAGTAAATGAGCATAGGTAATGCACTTGGATTATAGCAACACAAGAAAAAACTACATAATGTGTATGAATCTCGGTCTCAGTCCACCCTACTAACTTAAAATATGCATCTCCATCCTAGCAACTAAACTATGGGACTCTTCTCCCCATGTTATCCTTTTCTGCAACCATTCAAACTCACCTCTTCTAAGATCTTCATACATCTATATAATGATATGATGCTATCTCTGTAGCAGAAGCCATTTCAGCCATTATGGCTATATCTTATCCAAAAAGCTCTGCTAAGCATAACTCCATTTTCCAACCATCTTTTGACATTGTAAACTGCTTCTTGGGCTTAATGTATCATATTCATTTATCTGTAAATATGTATATGTTTTTGAGTGTATCCTTCTATCTGTAAATATGTTTGCATCATTTCTTAGGTAATTTTATTCACCCAGGCTGTGCATGCAAAACTGAGATCAGTGTACTACCCCACTAAACAAATATAAATAAATAAATAAAATAAAATAAATACAGGAGAGAGATACTGACAACAAATACAATGAAATAAGGCCTTTAGAAATGTATATTAAGTGATATTAGGTGGTCAATGTAAGAGGGAGCTAAGCCATTGTGAAGGTATCAGGGATGCATCCATTACCCACAACTCTTCTTCCTCTATACATACAGATGATGAGATCACATCAACCACAATGTGTGCACTTTTGCAAAACTCCCCTAATTAATTGGGGCTGAACAAAGATGAATAATAAAAATGCTGCAGACACTATTGCAGAAAATATAAAAAGTGACTAAATAAACTTAATACATATGTGCCAGAGGAAAGGAGTAAGAGTTAAAACAATAGCGGACTCATATCACAACCTAAATCCAGTAATAAAGTCCAAAAGTGCAGCACTTTACACTATATAAGAACAAAGGATACAGACTTAGAATAAAGGGAAATTGATTTACAAATGAGGTAAGGAGGCAGTTTTCATGGAGCAGCTTGCAGATACATGCAATCATTTTCCTGAAGAAGTCATGAAATAAAAAATGGACAATGGGTAGTCATAAAGCAAGTCCACTGGGGAACTGGAATAAGCAGGATGCTGCTTCATAAGGAACTGTAGGTGATGTAGGACAGATGAGCTAGTCAGTCCTTAGCATTTATACCAAGACCCCCATTGCACTGACATTGGAAGATATCACATGCTACAGTAGCAGTATCCTGAAGTAAATAAAATAACCTTATCCACACTGTATGTACAGTTTAAATTTAAAAAGCAAGCTGCTTCAGCCATGAACTGCATTGTCTCACACCTCCAAATCAAAAACATCCCGAAGGCAATAGCAGCACCCAATCTCAAGTGCCTGTGGATTTACACACAATGCTAAGAAAGGTTGAAGAGTTTTGTAATGTCACATCACTTAAAAGAAGCATTACTGTGTTTCTTGTACTTGTGTAATCTTTTTCCATAACCTCACCTTGACATCTAGTTCATAGCTGTTACACCACAATTCCATATCCATTTATTTCAGATGAAAGTCTTAAGTCCATTTTACTCTTCACATTGAAAACATAAAATTACTTTGTACCTCGGAAACTCTTAGGTAAATATTTTACCACATTATTTCCTAAACAACTTTTAAATTGTTCAGATTCTAATCTAACCTTTTAGCAAGCAACTTATTTAAACCCATCTCATTTCAATGCTACTGTTAATAGGATACTCTGTAATAACACAGGATTTGGAAAAGCACTTTCAGGATAGATTTGTAGAAACAGCACCATCAAAATGTGAGGTTGGAATGCAGTGGCAGTAGTTTGAAACTTCAGTCCAAGATTACTGATAATTACCAGCATTACAATGAATCAGCACTTAATTTGGCCAGTGTTTGCTCCTACATTAATAAAGTCCCTGTGGCTCAGGTCTGAATTTTCAACTTTATATCTATGGGACCCCCACCCCCACCCCCACTCCCACTCCAAGAGATGGTTTTATATCGAGCAACCACTGACTATAGAGAGTTATCAGTAGAACCTCAAAACGTTGTACATTTCCCAGAAGTTTCTGGATATTTGTATAAGGCAAATGATATGCAGTTTTAAAGCTATTACCAGTTTAAGTGCTAGTATATCAGATTCTTACCAGAAGCATATCTGATTAACATCAATGAGCTATGTTTTTGTCATTGCAGTTTTCACATTTTCGCACAAGCAGCAAAATTATAGGTCAGAAGAGGTTGAGTCAAAAATGTACCACACATCAAAAACAGTTAAACATGAATTTATGCAAAGCTGCATCTTATTTGAAATAATAGCAGGACTAATGGCTAAGGCATTGGCCTCCTAAGCTAGGGACTGTTGGTTCAAATCCCATCTGGGGTACTATAATCTATAATCAAAGAAATGACATTGGAAGTATATGGACCTTGGTTCTGTGGCAGAGGGTTAAAGTTGTGACTGTGACCCAGATAACCTAAGTTCAGTTAACATTTTTGAGATGGGCATGAGATGGTAGGAGTGAGCAGCAAATGCCGGCTCACCTATTCTGAGGGTAGGAAATGGTGGTCCAGTAACTGTTTTTCTGTTTGCAAATAGAAGCATGTAGCAGAAACAGCTACAACCAGAGACATGGGCCTTATTTAAGAAACCAGTAATGACAGCACTCATTAGCATGTGGGTGTGATCCCTTTTCTGCAGGGGGAATGTACTGTAGGTCATCACAGTAACACAGGTGCCCATGTCAGTCATCCAATGGTAGGGTTAGGATATCACAGGAAACCCCTTGATGACTACATAAATGATGGACTCTCTGACTGGTTCTCTCATCTTCTGGAAAACAAATGGGCTGATTAACCAAGGTGGGCTGATGGTCATCAGGCAGTGAGGGGCAAAAAAAAAACATAAAATAGGTGGGATATGAACACACAAGGAAGAATAAAATGAGACCAAATTAGTTGCAGCTTAGAAAATGCTTGGAATGGTTTGACAATGTTATATTAAAACTTAATCACATTTCCAGTATATAATTTAATTTACATAAAAATAATAAATGATCTTTCTGCATTACTTCATAGACCTGTTTAATTACAGTATGCCATACACTTTCAATATTATTATTTCATAAGTATGTGTTCTACCGCAACTGTGAGGCCTGGAAGTATTAAATCATGCTTAATTAATTGACCATTTTACTGCAAACTTCCTTATATTAAAATGAATCCAGAAGGAGCATCATGCAATTTAAAAAGCACTATTATTTGATACATAACTGAGTGAGCCGGGGACCCTGATAATGAACTCTTCAAAACAAAGAAGGGGTCCAAGGAACTCACAAATGAGATGTATAATGCAGCCGTGTCTAACCAGGATCAACAATGCAGTCATTTATTATTTGTTCTTCTGCTTTAGGACATGTTCAGTGAATAAGATGGATTACAAGCCCCTTGAGATGTGAGATCTCCCAGACAACATTTCGTAAATCAGAGTACATTAGCAGCAACTGTTGTACTCATTCAACAACACATCAACCTGCAAGACAGCAAAGGTAAATGAAAGATAAGTCACTGAGAATGCATAAATGGTCAATCCCCACCACACACACACACACACACACACAAACACACTCATGCAAGTATTTAATTTTCAACCAGATTTATCTGACGGACTGTGTCATACAAATCTAAATCGAGCTAAATTTATTGGTCTTAATCCAATAACAACAATGAACAGCAAAGCTGTATACTAAAATCTTACAGATCTTCTTGAATAAAACTATGCAATCAGGCTCTGTGCACACCAAGGCTCCCCTTGGGCTCTTGATGACAAATTTGCTGTAATAGTCTGAGAAATCAGGCCTCTTACTTTCCCTTTCAGCTTTTTTTACTTGGGTACCATATTTAATTCTGATTGAAATTAATGCTTTTGTTTTCTTGTTTATTATAATTTAACTTTTACCATCTTTGCTAATTTCAGAAGATTATGTAACTAAACGTTGTGCTTTCAGTTAAGTTTAAGAAGCTTAGTAACTGGACTTCATTACTCACTTATGTCTAGAGAACAAATAAGTGAGTGAGGGTTCTGGGTTACATGGGATCAAACCTTGACAGAGATGAGTATCAAAGATGGTTTGGAAGATGGAGGTTTTGGGACTCCTTAGGATGATGGGAAAAATAGGGCTCACACCTGGCAACAGGCCTCAGTCTAGGTTAGTTACCTTGATGTTACAGGCAAAAGATTCCACCTGATAAGTAAGAAGTTGGTAAGATGGACACTTAGATAATTTCAAGATTTAAACTGAAAGGGTTTAATTATGATCAGATATGGGTAAGCTAGGAAACTGGGAATATAGATGTCTTTGGAGGTATGGACCAAGATTTGTAGATGCACTACATATGTAGCAATGGCATGCATACCAAGCGCAAACAGCATGAAACACTAGTCAATGAACATAATCTAGGTAGTCAGTCAATGGTAAGAGCCCTGTCTCACAAGTTCAGGGTTCATTTCTGACTTCCACTCATTAACTACATGGAGCTTTTTATGTTTTCAACCATGTATGGGTAGGTTTCTTCCAGAAACATCACTTTCCTCTCACCACCCAAAACATCCTGGTTGACTGATAGTTCAAAGTTTTTTGTGATACATCTATCCTTGGCCTTATGACCTGGGTCATGGCTTAAAAAGGGTAACTAGAACAAAATGTTTATTTAATTATCAAATTATAATTAAACAAACTTTATAAACATGATAAAAAACATTCTAGTACATCTCTGCCATCTTCAGCCAAAAATTATTTGTCCTTCAAAAGAGATTATGTCCAAAAAAAGAGTAGAGTTCAAAGCTCACTTTGTGTATGTATGTGTATATATATATATATATATATATATATATATATATATATATATATATATATATATATCAACATAAATATCTAAAAAAGAAAAAAAGCTTCCATTCTCCTAATCCTCATAACAAGTACGGGCACTTCTTGACCCTAAACAAACTAGTTGCAATGGATTGGACGGCAGTACTAATGACTAAGAATGCCAAACAAGGAACTGTCTTGTGTACCACTGCTACAAACCATGCAAAGCAAGTGTCTTCCAGAAGAACAAGATGTTTGAAAGAACAGTGCAAATGGCTGAGGAAACCAAAAGCAATATTTCAGAAAAAGAGAGTGGCAAAAGTGGAAAGCAACATAAAACTTGATCTATTATAACCATAAACAATAATTAAGTAGAAGTAGAGAATAGTTACAAAACTTTTTATAACTGACAGACTTTAGAACTAGACAATCATAACATAAGTAAACTCAAATCAGTTTTGCAAAGACAGATTCATAGCATTATTGATATAAGGAGATAGCACAGCTTACTAACATATAATTAAGGGAAAATGTTACATCTAATACAACAATCATCAAGCATGAGCAAATACCCACATGTGATGTAATAAACTATAACATACAGTCTTACCTGTTCCCCTTCTACTTCACTAAAATCACAATAAGTAAAGTCTGAGCACTAATTTCCAAAATGACTGACACGGGCATATCCAGATCCACACAGACTTCACCCCAACATCCTTAAAGTAGTTTAACTTTTTTTTTTTCAAAAATCTTTTTACTATCCACAACTAAATACTGTGTGTCGTTGATGAATAGGAGAAATCCCACCATAAAAACAAGGATGGTCATTTGTATATGCAATAAACCTAACTAAATGTTTTTCCTCATGTCACAATGTGACTTCTTCAGAGTAAGAAACAAATTAAAATCCAATTGCTTTGATATCATTAGATAGGTCAAGTCCCACAAAAAAATGTATATACCAGTAAACTGAAATAAAAATACCATTATTAGTACCATCACAAACATAAAACTCAATAAATAAGAAAAATAAATAGGTACACATAAAATACAATAAAGCATTTGTGAATAAAGTTCATTTTGATGTCAGGGGAATGGCTAACATTTTGATTAAGCTGATACTCAAATTCTTTGTTTTCTAATGCTGTCATAAAGCACTCATCCCCTGGGATCCATTTCAATAGAGTCAACTACAAAAAATAAAACAGGATTCCTGAAAATATGTGCACTAGGCCGGATCCCAAAAGCTTGGTGCAGCTTGAACAAAAATGCAATGCAGCACGGAATTACCATACAGGTGGACTGCAGGTGTCTAGCAGCAATGAAAAGAGCAGAGCAGTATGGGGCTCAGCACAACATGTCTGCCTTACATGTCTGCCTTACAACATGTCTGCCTTACATATTACGTATGATGCTGACATAAGCAAATCAAAAGAAAAGCATTCCAGGTGACGCATATAAGTGGTTATTTAATAGATATTGCAATTGAATGAAATGTTTTGTTGGTTAAAATATAGATAAATGCAGGAAACAGCATACTTATATAGAATAGTCACAGTGAGTGGTATGCAATTAAAGTATACATCAATAAGGCAGAAATAGGCAAATATTCAGCTCTGCATACTCTCAGCTGTTTGCAAATTCAGCTGGGTAGCCGAGGATATTATAAAAATAACACAGATTTCATAATGTGGCTTTTGCACAAACCCTAAGGAATGAGGGAGACAGGACAGTAAAATGTTGGGCTAAGGTAAAGAGGAGGGACACACATGATGAAGGAAGGGAAAGAAATGTTAGAGGGACAGTCAGAGGAGCATGGGTATATTTTGTCTTGATGTAAATAGTCCCCTTTTTATTTTCAAGAAAAGAAGGATTTGTGAGTTGTTGGAAATGGAAAAGGGTGAATGGGCGGGTAAGAACCACATAAAATAAAGGACACCACATAACAGATGTACAGAGTGGTAACATACAAAAAGACCAAGATGTGCCACATAGACAATAAACATACAGACATCAGTGAAGGAATCATGGAAAGCTAAGAAAACAAGGGTGGGATGCATCCTGCCCATGAGCAACCATTAAAACAAGATACATTAATGCACTAATTCACACAAGAACACTGCTGTAGTATTGTACACTGAGTTACCATCTTACAAGGTGATAAGAAATGAGTGAGAGCATGGTATGTGGGGCAGTACCTGTCCAAAAAGCATGACACACTGGCTCACATATCTGTAACTGTGTCTTGCATTGCAGCTCTGGTCATAAACACAAATGACATTATTCTGCAAGTAACAGAAATCCACATGATGACAGAGACCGATGTCAGGATAGATCCACCAACAAAACAGACATATGACATTCCCAGAGGTCATAGGAATAATTACTATTTTCCTGTCAAAGCAACAGTAAAACACTCCAGCAAAAGCAAAGAGACTTCATAGCATAAGCACGGGAAGCTTCACATACATGCCACTAAAATGGCAGAAGAAATGTTTGCCATTTGTGGATAATTGTCATGCTTTCTGCATGTCTAACACACTCATTCCTGATATGCTGTTCTTACTTTTCCTACTGCAGCATACACAAAAGTTTTAGTTATACACATCTTTGCGCATTACGTGTATGGTGATATCCTCATGCTTTGGTCATAGCACTGTAGGCCAAAATTATTGAAGTTATGAGTCGCGTATAACACCACAAAGTCAGGACTACATACATACAAGCCAAAAGAGCTACCATGGTCCTTGTGCAGGAAATACGCATGGGGAATATATACCTTGGTCACTGTAACACCTATGTGGTGAAAACAAGTATCAGCTACATATGGACATGCAAATTGCCCCACAGCACCCTATGATGGCAGACTAGTCACAACCCTGTCACTAATATGTACAGTAATACACCACACAGACTACACAGATGGCATGCATGCATCTACCATACGTGCAACAAATGATGTGAACCTGGGAATGTAACTGGTTGTTTACTAATGTTACATAATGCACAACAGTCATTGCAAATCATGCATACGGTGTATAAGGATTACTGTGATATCTGCAGTAGAGTATCACACATCCATGTGACAGTATGTGCATTAAAGCAGCACATGGACCAACTACTAAGTACAATCAGCTAAACAGTGGCAGCTATGCTGCAGTAAATGGTATTTGTATGTAAAATGGATTTGTAATTACAAGTAAGGCATATGTGTGTGAATATAGACACATATTGCAATTATGTACAACAATACAAACTATGTCAGGAACATTGGTGCATCCAAAAATAAAAAAAAAATAGTATTGGAGGGAGCAGTGGTGCAGCGGTTCATTGTCGCCTCAAAGCAAGAGGTTCTCTGGTTTGAATCTTGCCTGGGGTGCCCTCTGTGCAGAGTCTGCATGTCTTCCCTGCATTCATATGGGTTTCCTCCAGGTGCTCCAGTTTCTTTTTACATTGTAAAAACATGTGTCTGGAGTGTTTCTCCCCAGGCTTCCAGTGAAAATTGGCTTTGTTCCAAGTTGGGCTTTCCCAGTAAACACATTTTAAATAATGAATGGAAAATCTGTCTGTACTGTCATGAGAACTTATAAAAACAGATTTCACAGCTGCAAAAATGTGACACAAGAATCCTGTATGTATGAGAATGGAAATTCATGTGGAGAAGCAGAATGCACATTACAGTGTGGGTGAGCATGCATGTACAACATACATAGCAGAACATGGCCTTATAACTACATTTATTTTATTTTTATTTATTTTGCTTTTAATTTGCGTTTGTTTACTGGGTATGTCTGACTGGGTTAGTGAAAAAAACTCTTTACAGTGGAAGCCCAGTGAAAAAAGCTCAGACATATTACAAACATTTTTAAATATACACTCAGTAATATACATGAACAGACATTAAATAGTACACATAAACAATTACACATACAGTTGCTAGTTAGATTACATTCATATGAAAGCAAAGGCTGCTACTTCAGTATAAAAGATACTTATGTATTTGTAGATGTTGAATATTGAGTATTTGAAGAGGTGTATAAGAAGGGTTTGTGAGAATTAATAGATCGTGTGATTAGTACTTAGAAAATGAGGTAAGAGAAAAGTAGGTAGAGTAGAAAATGCTGATATTGCAGTTCAGAGGTGGGGTGTAATGTAGGGTCAAAGACACACACACGCACACACACGCACACACACACACACACATATATATATATATATATATATATATATATATATATATCCCTATCAGATGATCAAGTTTTCAAAAACTTGAATGCTTAAGGCTGAGAAAATATGACTGAGTTTTCTGAAAGCTCAAACATTTTGAATTGAGATTGAGGTACAGTGCAGATTGGGAAACTTACCATTTTCCCTCACTGTAGTGTGATCTCAGAGTTGGTATATATAATTGTCAGCGAGTGCAGGGGGGCTTGCCCCACCCCTGCAAAAATGTAAAAAAAGGCACATTTTTCTGTGTGTGTGTGTGTGTGTGTGTGTGTGTGTGTGTGTGTGTGTGTGTGTGTGTGTTTATATATAGGGTCTATATTATATCATCGGATGCTTAAAAAAGTGAACGCTGATTGATCAACCTTATTTAAGCGAAAGCTTACAATCTCGAACTGTCAGATCAGCGATTTTTTTCCCAGGGAAAAAAAATCGCTGATCCAAAACACATACACACAACACAAGCACACCAAACAAACAGAAATCCACACACATACACCTAAAAATCTGATACCTAACCCTACACTAAACTATGCACACACCACAAACTACCCACTTACCTTAACCCAAACCCTAACCCTAAGGTCCGTCACTATCGCACACTCACCTCACTCGCTCCCTAACCCTAACTCACTTAAATCCGCCCTAACCCTCATGTCCACTCAATTGCACACACACCTAACCCGAGCCCTACCCCTAACTCACCTAAATCACCCTAACACTCACATCCACACAATCGCACACTTACCTGAATCCGACCAGTAACTTTCTACCATAACACTGAAAATACCGAAGCAACAGAAATGGACAACCAAATTCTTTCCCTAGGAAAAAAATTGAGTTTCTGCTGCTTCGATATTTTGCAGTTTCGCGAAAATAGGTTAGATCAATCAGCGTTCGCTTTTTTAAGTGTTCGAGGATATAATATAGACCCTATATATATATATATATATATATATATATATATATATATATGTGTGTGTGTGTGTGTGTGTGTGTGTGTGTGTGTGTGTGTGTGTGTGTGTGTGTGTGTGTGTGTGTATAGTGATAATAAGGTTAATATGTAGAAATATAGAGGTGGGAATGAGCAGTATCACAAATCAGTGACTGGTGCTGACTGATGCTCTTAAAACTATTCATGTGTTGGTGAAGACTGGTTGTGTGGTATTGGATTCTGAAAGAAGAGAACTGGTGTAACAATTCACAAACTAGAGATTACAGTGGCATTTATCCTGAAAATGTACAGGAGGAGATCCACTTATTTATTTAGTAAAGTTTTGGTTGTATTTTTAATGAGTGCATTCTAAATGCCTTTCAGCGTTATTGGTATGTGGTTCCATAGTTTATCTACACTATTTCAATATAGAGAGTCACCTGCAGTATTAGATGATTTGATCATAGTGAGAAGTTATTTTTCTGTAGAGTATAAAATTCTGCTGGGGTAGTAATGTGTATAAATATATATATATATATATATATATATATATATATATATATATATATATATATATATAGATATATATATATATATAGTTATTAAAGACTGGGCAGTTTTCTGGCTTGCAGAGAAGTTTGTGTATTGTTGGCTGAAAAAGAGCTAGATGATATGGTAGTTCTAACCCATTTAATTCTGTGAGAGCCAGTGAGGAGTGTGTTCTACTGTTGTAGTTTACTGTAAATATTGCTATTTTATTATAACAGTCATGATATTTGAAATTTATTGAAGATTGGGACAGGATCAAAGAAAGATGGCAGTAAAAGGGTTGCAGCTCTATGTCTTCGGGCTAAGTCAATGAGATAGGGTTTTACTCTGTATTATATAGCGAGTTTTTGATGAGTTTTTTATCCACAACTGATACATGGTAGTGGAATTTCAACTGGTTATCTATGATGAATCCCAATAATTTTGTGTGGTTTACATCCTTAATTATAGTCTTCATGGTTGAGATGATAGTGAATGCTGGTGTTTTGATAGAGATGTGTTTTAGGGTGAAGAGCAGTAATTTAGTGTTTTTTTAAGAGTTTAAAAGTAGTTGTGAATTATTTAGCCATATTTATGGTATGAATGTCTGATACATTTGAATGTGCCATGTAGCAAGGTGACACCGTAGAAAGAGGATAAATGTCACTAAGTGCACTTTGCACTCAGGGGTGTAACTGATCAGTTAAGGACACATACATAAGATAGAAGAGGTCACTTAAGGTTAACCATTTGTGAATTGATGGGGTGGGGCTAGGAACTAAACCTTCTAATTAAGGGGTAAAATAAAACATTTCAGAGCTTTAATAGAAAGGCTCACCCAGACTCTGCTACACTTTGCTGTGAAGGAAATGTTAGTTTGCTTTTTATCTGTTGTATTTTGTATTACTTTATTGCTTTTTTATATTTTGAATACTATGATTTGTTTTCTTTACCTTGTGTTTTACTTATATTCTGCTTTTAACTGCATATTAAAACTTCAAAAGAGACCACAGCTCTGTCTCTTGTGAGTGAAGCAGAATTTTTTTCACTTCCCTCCCACCCACTTACTGTGATGTTCTTAAATATCACTGTCTTTTTAGTTGCCTGCCTCTTATGTTAATTTGACCATATATCTCATTTCCTCTCTGCTTTCATTGGCTTGTGTGAGTAAGCACAACATTATCATTTTGTGAAATCACTCCCCTTCAACTATTTAAATTTATTGGCCATCCTACTGTATTCCATAGTACCATAATACAAAAGTGACCACCCCCTTTCAATCTATCTTGCTGTTTTAAAAACAGTGACACCACTAAAACTTAACTTTTAGACAGGTAAAACTTAAATTACCTACTTTCACATCTAACCGATCTAGTGTACACTGCAGGGTTTAAGATAAACCATTTTTTTTTTCATCTTACCTTTCAGCATCCCTGTGACTAGCACTTGCTCTAATACCTGCTGGAAAGCACTAGGAAGCCTTAAACTCCTGTACTTTACAAAAAAAAGCACCAAACCAGGCATGTCCAAGGGTCAGCTTCAAGGTGATTTTTCCTGTGCACCTGGTGAATCTGGGCATACTGGGGCAATGCAGCAATTGCCTCATGTACACAGACAACCCTCTCCTCCTACCACCCAACACTACAATCTGTGAGAGATGCACTTACATAGCCAAACTGAAAGCAAAGCTCTCTCCACCCAAGATTGTGCAAGACAGTCAAGAGGAGAAGGTTAACACCCGCACTACACCTCAAGCAACACATAGCCCTTCTAAACCCACAACACCAACACCCACACATAGCAACATTAAATCCACATATGTGGAGACCCTTAACTGTAACCTGCCCAAGCAACAAGGACCTCTGAAATTGAAACACAAACACCAATCACAATCAAAGTGTCACATAGTTCACAACACCAGTGTGCCACCCAGCAACAGCCAATAAGGTAAGACAACATACCTAACACTTTAGTCATAGGTGACGCTATAGTCAGGCACACTGATGTCCCACTCACCAGGCTGAACAAGGAGAAAATAACAGTCAGCTGCCTGTCAGGTGCCAGGATCCACCACATAATGCACGCACTCAAGTCATTCCACAACAAGTACAAATATGACTCTGTCATTGTCCATGTTGGAGTGAATAACTTGAGACGTACCTCCCTGGACTACTTGAAAAGAGACATGGAAGAGCTCTCGGATCATGTGGCCTAGGCAGGTATGACCCTAGCCCTGAGTAGCATACTGCCTTCTCCCATAATGATGCCACGATATAAGGACAAAATGATTGACTCCAACAATTGGCTAAGCTTCTGGTGTCATTGAAAGGGGATCCAGTATCTGTCTGCCTGGGACAACATGATCGACAGACCACGATGCTTTGTCAGAGATGGTCTGCACCTGTCGCCCCTGGGATTCAGGTTACTGGCTAAGTCTCTTGCCACCCCTATAGTGCTTTTTTAGGCAAAGTTCAAAGGACAAAACCACCACTGTAACAGGTACAAGCATGTAAATTCTGAACGTAATGCTACTCAATGCTAGAAGTCTAAACCTCAAAATGCACTCTCTCGAGGAACTCCTAAAAATGGAGAACATCAATATCTGTGCAGTAACTGAGACCTGGTTCAAGGCTCCAGAGAGCACCCCTGCAATACTAGGATACAACTCTTATCACACTTTTTGGCCACCAAACCAGGACCGTAACACTAAAGGGGGAGGAGTGTCCATAGTTATCAAGGATATTCACATCACCAGGCTAGTTGTCCAACACAATGCATCTGAAATTCTCCAGGTGCAACGAACACTAGGTAAGACTGCAATCCAAATTGTAGCTTGCTACAGATCCCCCACCATGCCGCAAGATTCTCACTACACCTTCCTAAACGTACTGAAAAATATTAAGATACAACATAAACACCCTAATACTGGGTGATTTCAACTACCCTGTCATTAACTGGGAAAGCTACTCGTGTACCAACACCTTTGCCCAACAGTTCTTGAAATTCATAAATTCCAATGCCCTGGATCAACTAATCCATAGTCCCACCAGGGGCTCCAATATCCTAGACCTGGTCATTACTGACATGAGAAATCAATGCTCCACACCTATGGTCACCCCCTCATTGGTCAGGTCTGACCATAAGCTAATCACCCTTAACATCCACATCCCTCCCACCCCACCCCCCCAGTAAGGAATCCTCCATAAAAAAACTTCTCCAAAGCCAACTTCATGCTACTCACGTCAGAAGTGACAGACTTCATGACACCCATGCAGACGGGAACTGAAAGTTTGACTGCTGAATCCTACACTAAGGCACTGTATGAGCACATCTACTCATGCATGAATTGTGCCATCCCAAATAGAACCAATATGCTCTCCTCCAAAAAAAGGAAGCCAATCTGGTGGTCCCCTGCCATAAACAAACTTTACAACAAAAGGAAGAAACTGTTGCAGAAAAGAGGAAAATCCCAGGATGCAAAAAACTCCCGTACCAGCCTCGGTAAGAAGCTGAGATCCCTCATAAAATCCTCCAAAGCTAGTTATGAAAAAAAAAAATTGCCAAAAATTCCAAAGACATCCACTAGACATCCTATAATTATGTCAAGAATCTAAATGGCAATGCTCAGATCTGCTCTGAGCTACAACAGAATGGCATTAAATATACTGATCCCAAGGATATTGCCAATATCCTGGCAGATCAATTCAGTGCCAACTTCACCCCCCTTTCACCCCCTAAATGGCCCATCTCAATACCGAATGATTGCCAAAATCCAGTCATAATGGCCACACAGGTAAAAACACACTCTCTAAAGCTAAGAATACAGCATCCATGGGACCAGATGACATCCTGGGCTGTATACGACATGAACTACAAAATGAACTGGCACCTCACCTAAGTGTCATGTTTAATCATAGCCTCACCTCAGGCTTCATGCCCAATGAGTGGTGCACAACTACAGTTATCCCACTCCACAAGGGGTCATCCATCTTGGATCCCTGGAACTACCACCCCATCAGTCTGACAAGCCTGATCTGCAAGGCCATGGAATGCATTATCATGAAACTTATAAACAAAGATATTGGCAACCTTCAAACACTGGACCCCACCCAGTTTGGGTATGTGAAGGGCCAATCTTTTCTCCTGAACCTGATTGACTTTTTGAATCAGTCTCCAGAGCCATGGACACGGGTAAGGTGGTTCATACAGCCTATCTGGACCTCACCAAGGCCTTTGACACCACCCCCCACTCTGAAATCACAGATAGACTTATTAAGCTGGGCATTAATCCCTATGTCACTCAATGGGTTGCCAACTGGCTTACTGACAGAAGTCACACTGTAAAAGTAGCCGACTCCAAATCCAGATCCAGACAAGTGACAAGTGGAACACTTCAGGGTTCAGTCCTAGGACCGGTCTTGTTTGGCATCTACTTCTCTGAAGTACAGGCCAACACTAAGGGACTCTGGCTTACAAAGTTTGCAGATGACTGCAAACTGGGAGCCATTATTGAATCCCCAAATGATGTGGATACTCTACAAAAGGGCCTTACAGAAACAAATGCTTAGTGCCAGAGCCATGGGCTCAAGCTGAATGCCAAGAAATGTATAGTTATCCCCTTTGGGAAAAAACATGTACCCACGAATTACTACATAGGTGGCAGTGCACTAAACACCAAAAGTGTGATAAGAGACTCGGGGACACAGGTGGACTGTGGTCTCACTTTCGATAACCACATTGCCACAACAGTCAGGAAATCCTTCTATGTGGCACACCTCATCACTAAGGGCTTTTCATCCAGAAAAAAGGAGATCATTGTCCCACTGTACTCATCCCTCAATAGACCCATTATAGAATACAATGCCCCATTTGGTATGTACCTCTCAAGACATCTGCAACAACTGGAAAGGCCGCAGAAATACCTCCCTAAAACAATCACAGGCCCAAAGCAAATGCCCTACGCTGACCACCTTAAAAAACTCCAGCTATATTCTGTTGCATATCATCTACTGAGAGGTGATCTCTGCTTAATGTACAAGGCTATGTCAAACCCAGAGCTGTTGGACATGCTACACTTAAAGAAATCCCAATCCCTCAGAGCCACATGCTCCAGGGATCTGAACCTTGCCATCACAGTAAACAAAACATCATGCTGGATGGATAGGTTCCTGACCCAGAGACTCCCCAGACTCTGGAATAGACTGCCCATACATGTCAAGCAGAGCACCTCTTTGGCCCTCTTCAAAATAAACCTTGACAATTGGATGGGAGAAAGGAAATTCACCCCGGGGATCACGTCAGTCACCCTGCTAGACAGGGGTCCAGGGACGTAAATAGTGTTGGAAGAAATAGCCAGGGGAATTGTTATGTCTAGGCTTGTATAGGCCCTAGGGCCGATATCCTAGTACCAACCTATGAACCTATGAACCTATAACATCACACACACACACACACATACACACAACAAAATGTGTGTAACAGTGAAGAGACATTATTTTGTAGTACTTCAAGCCCACATTGATCAATAGGCCCACATGCACACACACATTTATGTGAATCCTACATGCACCTGTAACATGACACAGTTCACAATTATGGAATATCTGGAAATGTGGACAATACAAGTGATGGGGAAGCACAACATGCACCTGTGATGTTATAGGAGACAACAGCATACTTGCAAACAAAGTGGTGAGGGCAGTTGCACATACAGAGTGTGCATGTCTCTGCAGCACATAAACTACCACAGTAGTGCCATCACACTGTAATGTGTATAAGGGACTCACTACTGAAAAGGGAAGGAGAACTCCCATGTGAATTAACTCAGGTGCTTATGCAGTCGTTGCAGTACTACATGAAAGGCAAATGCATGCACACAGCATGCAAAGCACTCTGAGGAAAGATAGACATATACCGAACCCTAACAGCATTTCTGCCGTACAGCTGTACACACACTGTCAATATGACAGTAATGTTAACATGTGCCACAGTTAAGGGAGAAAGTATGTGAATGAAGTCAAGTATGACCATAGTGCACATCAAGGTACATAATATGGACAGGCCTGCAAAAGTAGTACAACTGTACTACTGTGGGCATCAGTAGAAACCACTGTTAATGTATGATATACTTTAAGTAGCGATGAATACAACATGTATGTCTGCAACAGATACTGTCAATTCAGATGACTCCAAAGTGCAATACATGTGTCTGCAGACAACTTTTGGTGGTACAGATGTGTAACAAAGAGAAATATCCTGCGCAGGACAAGGGGGTGCCATGCCATAGGAATTAACAGGCACCTGACATGTACAGCAAATGGTGATATTTCCATGCATACCTTTGGGGAACAGCCTGTGGCACATTATAAGGAAATGGACAGTGAAATCACAACTGCCATATGCAGTAATGCGCATAAATATCTGCCATGACAATAACAACCTTATATTATGGCAATCACATGCAGGCTGCAGTATACAAAAGGAAATAAAAAAGCTATACTTATGGTCCTGAGGCACAGCCCTAATGTGTGGATATCCTCCCCAATTTTGGATGGGATATTTCAGGACGTTAAATAAAAAAGATTAGATCAGTGTTTTGTACCCTTATTAGATGTCAGTAGTGTCAAGGTGAATATTAAACCTGCGGAAAACATGAAATTTAACCATGGGTGCATCCTTACATACAATAATGAAGCCAGGGATGTTCAGCATATTTTGGGGGAACTACTGAAAAATCCTGCAAATTGATGTCTTGAACATGTAGAAGTTAGGGATTAAACCATTAGTCACTTTCAGAAGGGTCTGGGACATGAAAAATTACCTGAAAAGGGAATTTTTGCAAATTAATGGAAGCAAAAATCCCCAATTAATATCCAAATGTGGTTGTTGTTCTCATTGTTCCTATGATAAGGAAGGGGAGAAAGTAATGGTGCAAATATTTAGGACAATTTTATGCCTTAAAAAATGTAACTGTGAAATTGATAAAGTGGTTTTCATAATACTTTCTTCCCAGTGTCCCCATTTCTACATTGGCAATACTAAAACAGCTTTAAAAGATAAAATTTATAAACATTTAAGGGACATTAAAAAACAAGACAGCAGGAACAGTTTGTGTTTGCATATTCAAATGCATGATGACTACGGTTTCATTTTTTTTGTGATAGATGTTCTTGATTTAGATTATAGGGAGACAGTGGAAAATTAAGTTAGAATGTAAGGAGTCCAAGTGGCAGATTCGAACAAATGCCACTAGACCCTGCAGTTTAAATGAAGGCATTTCACTTGCTTGCTTCCTTAAATTTAAAGCCTTCACTTAGTGACATCTCTGTATTTTACCCTATGTGGTATGAGTTTTTTCTCTCCCCCACTTTTCCTTTTCTTATGATGGGGAACATGATCCAGGAAAATTACCAATATTGTTTTGTGAGTTCATTTAAGACAATTATGTTAAAATCATGCACTTATAGTCATGGAGACAAAACTTTACTCCAAGGCTTTTAAGTTTCTATGACTTTTTTTTTAAATTTGAACATGTAACTTGTTTGTATTGTTACTGTATGACAAAAAGAGACTACTACAAGTACGGCAAGTGCACGGCCCCAAAATTCCAAACATCCATGAAAAAAAATAGGCCAGTACACATAGGCATAGGGTCCCTAAAAATAAATATATTTTATTTAAACATGAATTAGGCAAAACAGACCGGTTTCGGCCCAAAAGTTATTAAGCCTTCCTCAGTGTAAAAATACAAGCAACAAAGCCAGGCCTAATATACATAGAAATTATCACATCATACAACAAAAATCCCCCTAATTAGTTGTCTATAGATGCTCATTTAGACCCGGGGGAAATAATCCCCCAGCTTGATAATCCACTTTTTTTCTTTCTTGTTCAATATGCCATGCCAACCAATTTTATTAGCCAAGTCCCCAATTATCCTATCAATAATAGTAAACCTGAAAATTGCTGTAGTGTGGGTCAAAGAATGTTTATATAATGCATTGCTAGGTTTTTTTTAATCTGACATCACTAAGGTGTTGAGGTATCCTTATCCTTGCTGGCCGGGAAGTCTGTCCTATGTAAAAAGCAGAACACGTACAGGTAGCCAGGTAAATAACCCAATCAGTTCCACAGTTGGCCAGAAACCTGATATCAAAAACCATTCCAGTATTTGCTGACCCCATATATGCTGACCTATTTATGCCCTATGTAGAAGAGCAGTTGATATATGATGTAACCCACAATTTATATCTTGGGGAAATTGATATGTGGAGATGCTACCTCAACGATTGCTGGATGGTTTGGAAAGCTGATGAGAGATATTTTGTGTGAATTTATGGAATACATGAATGGTAACAAGTGGGGGATCCAGTTTACTGTTAATTACGACATTGATCAAATTATTTTTTTGGATGTTCTCATGACAAGGAATTCAGACCACACTTTGGATACACAAGTCTTTCGCAAGTATCCATAATATAACTCATTATTACACGCTTCTAGCTTCCACCCACTCCATGTCACACGCAACATCCCAAAATCACAGTTTTTGCATATAAGACATATCTGTTCCCATCCTGAGAAATATGATGATTATAAACTGGACCTTATTAACAGGTTCAAATCCTGGGGGTACAAAACTGATACAATACTTTCAACCAGCAATTTGGCATCATCTATCAATAGGAATGACCTTTTGGTATATAGGGATAAACAGCAGTCATTACCATCTGGACATAGACTACCTACTACCTTTGGATGCAATACCAGTGTTTTGTTAGACATTGTCAACAAACATTCAAACATATTGCTAGTGGATGACAGACTATCAGGTTTTCTAAATGATGGATGCCAGTTTTTTTACTGTAGGGGTAAAACCATGGGATCTTATTTTAATCATTATAAACTGGGGTTAATTTTGGGAGAACCATCACAAACTACTCTAATGGGGGATTTGTTGCAGGGGTGTTATCTATGTGGTCATTGTGTTCATTGTGCCAGGGTGGCCAAGTCTAAACAGTTTACCAGTAAAAATACTGGGGTGGTTTTTGATATCAGGTTTCTGGCCAACTGTGGAACTGATCAGGTTATTTACCTGGCTACCTGTACGTGTTCCACTTTTTACATAGGACAGACTTCCAGGCCAGCAAGGATAAGGATAACTGAACACCTTAGTGATATAAAATTAAAAAAACCTAGCAATGCATTATATAAACATTCTTTGACCCACACTACAGCATCTTTCAGGTTTACTATTATTGATAGGATAAGTGGGGACCAGGCTAATAAAATTGGTTGGCATGACATATTGAACAAGAAAGAAAAAAAGTGGATGATCAAGCTGGGGGGATTATTTCCCCCAGGTCTAAATGAACATCTATAGCCAACCAATTAGGGAGACTTTTGTTGTATCATGTGATAATTTCCATGTATATTAGGCGTGGCTTTGTTGCCTGTATTTTTACACTGAGGAAGGCTTAATAACTTGGCCCAAAACCAGTCTGTTTTGCCTAATTCATGTTTAAATAAAATATATTTATTTTTAGGCACCCTATGCCTATGTGTGCTGGCCTATTGTTTTTTCATGGACTTCATTGTCACTGTGCCTTTAAACTGACTTGACAGTTGGTTTCTTTACATTTTTACTGGGCTTTTGCATTTAAATATGACAACTTTATTTGAATCATTACCCTCATGAAGTCCCTTGATTTTTTGGGACAAAATGCTAAGGTTTTATTGTTTTTCATAATAAATGAAGTTTTTATTACTATGTTGGACTCTGCATTGATTCTGCATTGATTTTACATCACCTTTGAACCTATTGAAGTGAATTGTGTTGCTGTTCTTCCTCTATTTCCCTACACTGGAGTGCACCTCCCTAATTTGGTCAAAGCTCATCAGTGATCTCCATTTTGGTCTCCCTGACAGAGACATACATTGTCTACACCATGTCCTAGAAAAGATTACTCATCTTCATCTGCATCTGAATCCTGAAGACATTCATGATGACATCCTGTAGCTGGTCCCTCTTATCATCATGTGGTAAAGGTGCAAGTCAGAGTCACTGTGATGTGAGGACAATAGCACATGATGATCCTGGTCTCTCATCATCAGGGGCTGTTCCCTCCTCTTTGGATTGTGAGTCCTTGGGCAGTGGTCAGGCATATCCTCTCCACCATCTTCCATCTATGGGTGCGTGGTCACATCATGCACCTTCTAGAATCTGCAATGAATATAAACATTTGACAAATCAGAGGTAAACAATGTGACATCACTACAACAATATACAGTACAACACTGTAATGCAACTCTAACCCAAACTCTGCCGGGTATATGTACACATCACAGATAACATAGAGTTCATAGCCAGATGTAAGACGATATAAATGCATATTTAAAAGAACAATGTCCATACTCCACAAATCATGGTAATTAATGATAGTTGATATGAATTATACTCAATTGACATACATTAGGCAACAGTATGTGTCATGAGAGATGGGATGGGGTGGGTGAATTTCAAGAAATTACTATGGTACACTAAATGCACTATGGCTTGCTGTCCCCCCAAAAATATGTATTTTTTATTTTATTTTATTTTATTTTACATTTGTTGACAGGGTTTGTCAGGCAGAGCTGATAGCCCTTTTTCAATGGAGGCCTGGAGAGAAAATCTCCACAAATTTACAATAAAATGTTAAAAGAAAAATGATATTACAAACAAAAGCATTTATCATTTTCAAGTTGAAACAGTAAAAGCATAAACATTATTAACTGAGTTTAAGCTGACATTTAATGTAGATATGTGCTGTAGCAGTATGCAAAGTCTGTAAGTATGGGCAGGGTAATAACAGTGAAGATCATACAGGTAGTATATAAGTAAAGAAAAAAAAATTAAGATACAGTGACGGGTGAATACCTAGACTACTTGACTAGGAGAGTGGACACATAACAGAAGTAAAGCCAATGAAGACAAACAGTAAGCTTTGTAGGAGAGGAATAAGTTTATGTAGGCTGAGTACAGTGGCATGACCAGCAACTTTTTAGGTAGTCTTTAGTGGCTGATTTAAATTCTTTGAGTTGTTTTAGTGATGTAATTTCCAGCGGGAGTTTGTTCCAAAAGATGGTAGGGCAGTAGCTGTAGAGGTTTTGAACAATTTTGGTCTTGGGTTTATAGATTGTCTTGGTCATAGCTTTGAAGAGACCTGGAAGGAGTGTAGTAGGAGATTAGAGAAGACAAATTGGGACAGAAATGTGGTTGGTACAAGACAGAGTGGATAATATGAAGCTGTTGGGGAAATTCTAGCCAGTTGAACTGTTTTAAAGAGAGGTAGTGATGAGAGCTATTATTTTGATTTGCAGCAAATCTGGACACTTTGTTATGGCAGTTCCTAGCTTAGTTAGAAGAGAGGTTTGGAAGTTGGTGAGACTCTGAGAGCTGCACAATAGGCTTGGTAGAAGATTGGCATGAGAGAGAGAGACTTTTGCTTTGTTTGATAGGAACTTTTTTATTTATGTATACTAGACCAAGTTTTTTATGAGTTTTCTTAATAAGCTGTATAACAGGAGGAAGAAAATCATGGCAAAAAATTAGGAGGTGCAACACCCAGCAGGATAAAATCGCTCTCATCAAAATTAAACCAACAACTCAGAGGACAAAAAAAGTCTACCAAAGCAAAATTTGAGGTAAGTTTGGCCTCCAAGCCCAAGGACATCCACAAAGCATTCTTTAGCTATGTCCCCAACCTCAAAGGCAATACACAATTGTGTGCAGAGCTCATTGTAAATCAAGAAACCTACACTGAGCCAGAAGATATAGCAAACATTCTGGCTGATAAATTCAAGCTCCAACTTTACCCCTCTCTCCCCCTCAACCTTCCCTAAGGAAATATCATTAAATATAACTCCCCCTACTATCATTAGGTAACAGGTCCTTAATGCTCTCTCTAAGACCAAGAACACTGCATCAACGGGCCCAGACAATATCCCAGGATGCCTTTTAAATATCATGAAACATGACCTATCAGGGCCTCTGGAACTACTATTTAACTGTAGCCTACAAACAAGCTGTGTGCCTCATGAATAGAGAAAGGCAACAGTCATCCTTCTGCACAAAGGCTGGCTATCTTCAGACCCTGGAAACAACAGACCCATAAGCCTCCCTAGTCTTATATGTAAAGCCATGGAAAGAATTATCATGGAAATGATAAACAGAGATATAGTAAACCTCCAGACACTGGACCCAACCCAGTTTGGTTTTGTCAAGGGCAGATCATGCCTACTCAACCTGATAGACTTCTTTGAGAAGATCACCAAAGCAATGGATGAGGGCAAAATCATTTCATGTTGTCAACCTTGACCTGGCCAAGGCATTTGACACAATATTCCACTCAGGCATTATTGGCAAACTCAAGAGGTTAGGTACAAACCCATATGTCACCTGGTGGATAGCCAACTGGCTCACAGACAGGACCCAAGAAGTTAGAATTGGGAAGTCTACCTCTACAAAGAGGCCAGTCACAAGTGGAGTCGCTCAGGGATTAGTCCTTGCACCGTTCCTTTTTGGCATTTACTTCTCAGAAGTCAAGGACAATGTCAGTGGTCTCTGGCTGACTAAATTTGCAGATGATTGCAAATTAAGAGCTGTCATTGAATCTCACACTAACACAAATGTTCTCCAGGAGGGGTTGACACATTCAAACAACTGGTGTCAGACCCATGGACTAAAGCTAAATGCCAAGAAATACATAATAGTATCCTTTGGGAAGTCATCCATCCCTGGTAACTATCATATTGACAACACACCCCTTAGAGTTGACCCAGTAGTCAGGTACTTAAGGACTTAGGGACACACATCAATAGTAATCTAGCCTTTGACCATCACATATCTATATTGGTGAGAATATCATTCTATGTTGTGCAACTTATAAACAAAGGAATGGCATCTAACTCCAAGGAAGTCATTGTTCTACTGTATTCGGCATTCATCAGACCTATCATTGAGTACAGTACCACCTTTGGTATGTACCTAACCAGGCATATCCAACAACTGGAACTTCCACAGAGGTTCCTCACCAAAAGAATACAGAGACTAAGTAAAATGTCCTATGCAGATAGCATCAAGGCCCTATCCCTGCATTTTGTCTCCTACAGGTTTTTGAGGGGAGATCTATGCCTAGCATACAGGGCATTGCCAGACCTCACTCTGATGGACCTCCTGCATATCCACAAAACAAACAGCACCATAATTACCTGTTCTAAAGACTTAAACCTTGCCTGTGATATAAATAGGACCTGCTGGAGAGCTAGGTATGTATCCCAGAGACTACCTATGGAACAGGCTCCCCATCTACGTGAAGCAGAGTTCCTCCCTAAACCAATTCAAGTGCAACTTGGACAATTGGATGGGAAATTGGAAATTCATCCCTGGATGGGCAGCTATGTCTCTAATGGACACAGATAAGCTGGAAATGGTTCATCTCCCAGGCCCATGCTTAGCCTTATCAAGTGTATCAGAACTTGTCAGAGATTTGGGATGCATGGCTAGGCTTAAAAGGCCCTTGTAACATTAGCCTAGTAAACTGCTATGAACCTATGAACCTATGAACAATTACTAACATAAAAATCCAATTTCAGTCGCCCATCTATCATGACCCCCTAGTAGTTTTGTGTTGGGTTCAACTGTGATAGGGGTTTTATTTAGGGAATGGATAGCAAAAGTGGATTTGAGGTGGTTTTGTTTTTTGGGGGAGAAAAAGTAAGAGTTTGTTTTTTTAGGATTCAGAATTAGCTTGTTGTTAGAGAGACATGTTTCAAGAGAGATGAAGAAGTTCTGAGTAGTAGAATGCAAGTCAGAGAGGGTGTCTGCAATGGTGATGACTGTAGAGTCATCAGCATATTGGATGATGGTTGACTGAGGGCAGGAAGTATAGAGTAGATTAGTAAAGATATTGAAGAGTAGTGGACCTAGAATAGATCCTTGGGGAACACCCATTTTGATAGGGAGAGGAGGGGAGAGAGCAGAGAGCCTTTTTACCAATTGTAGTCAATTTGTAAGGTAACTAGTAAACCAGGCAGTGGCAGAGGTGGAGAAATTAATTTTAATGAGTTTGTCCAGAAGAAAAAAGTGATAGACTGTGTCAAATGCTTTTGAGAGATCTAGGAATAAGCATGACACTAGTTTATTGTTATCTCTGGCCAGAGAAATAGTGTTGATAAAGGATATGAGGACAGTAGTGGTGCTATGTTTTGGACAAAAGCCATGTAGTGTGCGGGTGAGGACATTTTCATGAAGTAAGTGTTCCATGGCTTGCTTATGCATGCGTTTTTCTAATATCTTTAAGAGGGGATACAGGATGGGTATGCATATGAAATTGTAGATTTCCATGAAGTTACATCCTTTGTGAGTAGGTAGAGTATAGACTTCTTTCTAGATAGAGGGAACTTTTGATTCAGAAATAGAACGGTTTATCAGTACAGACAGGGAAGGCAAGAGAGTCTGCTGCAATCTGAAGGAAGTAAGGAGGTATATTATTAACAGATGTAGAATAGGGTTTTAGTTTACTAAGTAGAGATTTAATGTAACTGGAAGGAATTGGTTTAAGGGAAAATGTGCTAGCAGAATTGTGACAATAGGAAGAGGTCAAGTGGATTTGTAGTGTTAGAATAAGAGAAGACAGGGCTTATCATCTTATTAATAAGTTCAATGAAGTAGGAATTGAAGATGCTGTTTATCTGGGTGTATTTGTTGGGCAGGGATTAGGAGATGAGGAGTTACCAAGATGTAGTATTTGATTTATTGAGCACCAGAATTTCTTAGGATTTGATCTTTGTGAGATAGATGGGTTATTGTAGAAATCTTTTCTGTCTTTGTTGATATGTTTTTTGTAAGGTTTCTGAGTTCTTTATACTTTTGTAAGTGGGCGGGGAGCTTAGTTTTTATCCAGGTTTTCTACTTTCTGTCTCTTGTTTTCATCAAGGGGGAGGTAGCATTAGTTAAACAGGGGGATATGTTAGATTTGACACATACTGTGTGCAAGGGTGCCAATGAGTTAGGAATATTTGGGAAGGTTGAGCTGAATGATTGTACTGCTTCGTCTAAAGGGAGATGGTTCAGAAAAGATCAATTTATCTTGGAGGGGAGGGTATTAAAGGTTACTGAGTTGAAGTTTGATAGAACAAGATATTCAATATATCTATGTGGTCTGAAGAATTTTGGAGAGAATCGTAAAACTTTTACTGAGGCGTGATCACTTAGGGAGTCAGACAAAGTTTCAGGATTTTGATATGTATGTGGATGTGAGACTAATATCCAGTCAATAAATGAGCCAGAATTGTGAGATTTATTAGCATGGGTGGGTATAGAGATAAGCTGAGTAAAACGATGCAAGTTGATACATAAGGTGGAATTAGGTTTGCTGAGTAATAGCCAATTTATATGGATGTCCCCATAGGAGGATGGTTTCATTATGTCTGTATTGAGTAAGCCAGGAGAGAATATTTTCAAGTAGGGGAATGTTGTCACCAGGGGGGATATAAATGGCAGCTACAGTAATAGTAATATGATTATTAAGTTTAAGGTTGGCAATTAGGAGTTTATCAGGTAGAAAGAAGGTTGGCAATTAGGAGTTTATCAGGTAGAAAGGATGGGGTTGGTTTATCTAGTGATCTGAGTGTGAGATGGTTTGAGTAGATAATGGCTACTCCTCCACCTTTTTTATTTTGATGGTCTAGTTGAATTATATTATACCCTGGAGGGAGAAAGTCTTTATCAGAGTTTGAAGGTTTTAGCCATTTTTTGGTGAGGGTAATAATATCTGGGGAGTGAGTTGGGATCCAGGCATGGAATTCATGAACTTTATTTAGCAGACTTTTAATATTCATTTAGTAAAATAATATATGTTTTTGGGACAGTAAGGTGTCCAGTGACAGGGTCAGTTGAATTGTTGACAGGAGAAAGAGAATTTTGGCCTGGATTTGGATGAATACACCTGATAGTAGTAGAGTTTTAGGGAGGGTTTTTAGAACACAGAGATTAGGGTAATAGGTATATACTTTATTTTACTATTTGGAAAATTTGTGTGGGAAAGGAGAATTTTGATTTTGCGAAGAAGAGTATTTATAGGAAAGATGGAAGGGGAAATTTCAAATGATTGAAGAGGATGTGAAAAGGTATTTGGGTGAGTTGATGTTGGAGATAGACTTTCAGGTATTAGTTGGATATTATAGGAGGTGAAAGAAAAAGTAGAAGTAAAGGAGACATGTAGAGAAAGGTTAGAATCATGTTGGTTGGGTCAATGAGATAGTTAAGTAGTGGTAAGCAAGATACAAGGAAGTAAATTGTTATAAATATATTACTAATAGTTTCAAAGTAAAGAGGAGAAGGAAGAATGACTCAAGTAAAAGGTGAGGGAATAGGTGAATTAGTAAATCAGTACAGACTGGTAAGTCAGTACAGATCTGGTGAATATCTAGATGGGAGGTGTAAGTATTTTTGTTGGATCAGAGGACAGGAAGGGGAGGGAAAAAGATGAGATTAGGTATAAATTAAATGATATAGATGGAGGGTGGGAATAGGGATAGGGCAGGGGAGTGGAATGAGCCAGAGCGGGAAGAACCAGGTTGAGAGACAAACCATGGCTACAAAAACAATCAATAATCAACAAAGAAGCTGTTTTGGCTAGTAGTAATAAGCTTAATGGTTATTACAGTGGGTTCAAACACAGAATGAGTTCAGGTAGGTGTCCTTCACTTGATGACAGCCAGCAAGGACGTAATTGGTGGATAGAATGACATTGAATGACATAGAATGACAATGACACTGGTGGATAGAATCACATTAGAGACCCAGGACAGTGTGCTGCTCGCTATATTTTTATCTGTGACTGCATAACTGTTTGATAAGGTTTCTTCTAACAGAGGTTTTTCCAGTTGGCTCAGTATCTGCATATACTAGTAGTTGGTTCAAGACATACATTTTCCTGTATGCAGTAGCTATTTGCTCAGTTTGTTTTTTGCAATCTGTATAATATATCTTTACCATCTCAAAAGTGCTTACTCCTCTCTGTATTCTTTGTTTCTAGACCTAACACCACTCTTAAGTATTCAACTGTGGTACCACCTTTATCATTCTTATAAGAAAAGTGCAGTCCGGGTCTGAACTGTCTGCAAACAGCTAAAGTTAACTTTGAATATGTGTCTACCTGTTTGAGCCAATATTCATTTTTCCCCTGGAGAGCTCTCTGCTTTGGCTTGTAAGCAGCCCCCCCCATCCCCCACACACACACACTTATCTTCCACTTTCTCTCTTATTCCCTTCTGTTAGCAAATAGTATCCATAACTGATCAATACTGTGTGTTTGTTAATTTAAACTGAGACCACAGTAGCCTACTGATACAAGGTTATCCTGTTTTTCCACCTGGGAAATGGTTAAGAAATGACTTACAGTTTCAGAGCAGTCCTTGGTCAATTCTGATTGTTTCTTAAACACAAACTCGTCTTTGCTTTGGCTCATTAGCAGCAGTACAAAAGAACTGCCTGCTCACACCCTTGTTCTCCCCCTCCCCCTTCCCTGTTTATTACCTTAAGCCAATCCCAAAGTTAATAAATATTACTTGTGGCAGGCACCATTTTTAAAACTACAACCACCCTTTGTCACTATCATATGTTCATTTACCAGTTTACTCTGTTACCTGATTGTTTCCAGCCCCTCATAAGAGCTACTAACAGGGTCTCTACCTGCTCCACTCCCCACCCTGCCCCCTATTACCTCCCGCCCCCAGTAGTCCTACCTTTATTACAGTCACAAACCCCTCCCATCTTTCCAATAGCCAACCACAGTACTAACCTAAAACTATTCCCTCCATCTTCCCACTACTATCACACCTCCTCAACTAACATGTACAAGCATACCTTATCTATGCTCATTGCATGCACTCTTTTTGCATATCTTACATCCTACCAAAGCTCCATCATTCCCCCACTCAACCACTACCACTGTACGACTACTCACACCACCACTCATGTCTCACCCTCACTCAGCTCCCCTCCCACCAACTCAAGAACTATCCCTATGCACCCCTCACATATTCTACCAACTATATTACTCAAACATAAAGCATCCCTACAACTTAACATAATAACCCTCCCACCATACCTATCACCCACAGAGCACAATCACAAAGTTTCCCTAATAATTAAACACATTCAAAAATTGAGAAAACTAATAACCTCATGCATATCAAAACTAGCCCTAAGTGGAGACATCCACCCCAACCCTGGCCCTACCATCTCCAACCCCAATCCTCATAATCAGACTAGAAACCACAACTTCTCCCATATCACAGCCAATAGAAAGCCAAGTGACTTCCTTCTACTAAGCCTAAATATTAGAAATATATCCAAGAAGGTTCATGAACTCTATGCTACCATAGACTTGTACTCCCCAGATATAGTCATCCTGACAGAAACCTGGCTAAAACCTCACATTACCAGTGAGCAAATACTCCCTACCGGTTACGGCATGCTAAGAGTAGACCGACTAAACAAGAAAGGAGGCAGTGTAGCTATAATATTTAAACAGCATCTAAACATCCAGATTTTAAAATCATCAGCTCCACAAATAGGCAATGAAGAAATAATATATACCAACCTCAAAATAAACCAAAACACCATCAACATAATTGGATGCTACTTCCCACCTGGCCAGAACATCCCTCCATTAGAAAACCTCCTCAGCTGGTCCACCCACCATCTACCCTAAGAAACTATAATTTTAGGTGATTTCAATATTGACTGGCAATCCTGTTCTGGCAACCATCCAACCCATCATGTAAACCTTCATGGCTTCACCCAAATAGTCCAGTCGCCAACCAGGATAAACAAAAACTCCAGCAAGCACACTACCCTGGATTGGATACTAGTCAGTAAGAGCCCCAGTCGTATATAGCAGGCTGCTTATCAGATAGCCTCAGTGATCACTCCCCAACATTCCTACTCAAAAAATACCTATACCAAGCTAAACCTGTCATCTACCGTCAAATACATAAAAAACTAAACTTTAAACCACTCACATTCATCTCATCCCTCAAAGAATGTAACTGGCATCCTCTAAAGTACCTCAGTCTTGATGACGCAGTTGAATTTTTTAATACTACCTTCCTGAGCATCCTTATTTACCATGCCCCCATAAGACTTTCCAGAACCAAAGCACAACCCTCCCCATGGCTACAGAAAACCACTAAGTCAGAAATGAAAAACAGGGATAAAGCCTGGGAGCACTGGCGCAAAACCAAAACCCCCTCAACTAGACAGAAATTCCTACAACTACTCAATAGAGTCAAAAAGCTAATAAAACAGGACAAATTCAAATACTACCAGTCTGCCCTAGACTCCTCCCAACACAGCCCCAAACAATTCTGGTCCTCCATAAACTCCATCCTCCACCCAGGTAAAGTCAGTACCCCTCCGCCTAACATCCCTCACTCCTCCGAAAATATTGCTACCTCATTCAACACACACTTCACACAAACCATACTATCACCAGGTAAAAACATCCCCCCTCCCCTCCAACCCACACCTTCAACTAGTAATCTCCCCACTGCCTTCTCTTTTTCTCCTGTACCTACCTCCAACATAAAAAAATTCTTAACTAAACTTAAGCCCACCAAATTAGCAGCAGACAACCTCCCAAGTGAATACCTACAAATCGCAGCTGATGCTCTGGCCTACCCAGTATCCATCTTGATTAACCGATCTCTGTCAGAAAGATACGTTCCCACACTGTGGAAAGTATCACATATAATTCCCCTCCACAAAGGAGGCCCCTCCACAGAACTAACCAATTACTGCCCCATAGCTATTCTATCTCCACTCTCCAAAATACTAGAGAGATGCATACACTCTCAGATCTCAGACTACCTCCTTACTAACAACCTCCTTTCCAATACTCAGCATGGTTTCCGACCAAACTATAGCACCACCGCTGCCTTACTCTCCTTTACTAACGCTATCCTTCAGCATAAAAACAATGGCTATCTCTCCTCTGCTCCTTTCCTAGACCGATCTAAAGCATTTGACATGGTCCCACACAAACAACTCATCTCTGTCCTCAATAACCTATCCTTCTCTCAATCAGTCACCAACTGGTTTCAGAGTTACCTGTCTGACCGCCAACAATCTGTTGTATGACAGAATGACATATCTCCCTAACTACCTGTCTCCATAGGGGTTCCCCAAGGATCCATCCTTGGACCCCTACTCTTCTCTGTTTTCACCAATAATCTAGCCTCTGCCACCAAACATGGCACACTCATACAATACTCAGATGACTCAGCCATCATCTGCTCAGCCCAGTCCCTACCCAAACTGCAAAACGTCACACAGGAAGCCTTTTCCTCTGTTGAAACTTGGTTATCCGATGCCCAGTTAATAATCAACCCACACAAAACTAAACTACTTATCTTCCAATCCACCAAACATACTCAAAACAACTCTCACTTTAACATCACAGCAAAAGACAACACCACTATATACCCAACTGAACACACCAAATTGCTAGGAGTGGAAATAAACAATAAACTAAAATTTGACATTCACATATCCATGACCATAAAAAAGTCCACAAAAAACTAGGAGCATTATACAGAAATAAGCAACTTCTCACCAAAACAGCAAAGATTTCAATAGCAAATTCCCACCTTATCTCCACCCTACTTTATGCCTCTCCAATATATACCAACCTAAGGCAATGCGATCTAAACAAGCTAGAGACCTGCTACAACAAAATCGCCAAATTCGCCACAGGGGCATCCTACCGTAGTCACCACTGTCTCTCACTTGCTGAACTGAGCTGGCTTGAACTCCCTCACCTCCTTCAATGGTATCAACTCTCACTCACCCACAAAACTAGTAAACCATCCACTAAATGTCCCATACCTCCAGAATCTACTCCAACCCTATCGCACCACCAGACCACTAAGATCTAGCAACAAAAATCACTTGCAGATCACTAAAGCCAATAACTCTGCTGGTGAAGCAATATTCTCTTGCGCCATAGCCAAATTATGAAACTCCCTCCCACCCACAATTACCTCCGTACCATCATGGACCCACTTCAAAACTTTACTAAAAGCACACCTAAAAACATGCTGGCTATGCCCTTGCAACTCCCAATCTAATATCACCCACCCCATCCAACCACTACCTTTCTTTCCACCCCACTAACTACCTTGATTATAGCAAGTTCAGATGTTCATAAGCCTAATACTTATTATACAGTAGGAACTTCTTATTGTAACATTTGTTAATGTCTGTTATGTACTTTGCAGATAAAGATTCTAGTTGTCTACTGATGTACTATGTTCTTCATCTGTAAATATGTTTTGCAATTAATTGCTATGTTATCATATCAAATTGTTAATCGCTATGTAATCCAATGTAACTACTGTCTGTTTATTTTAACTGTGGAGCTTTTCTCCCCGGGCCTCCACTGAAAATGGACCTACATCCAGTCAGACACTCCCGGTCAACAAATGTAAATAAATAAATAAATAAATTGTGAGATAGAGCTATGCAGTACAATGTATAAGTTAACTGCTGGCTAAATTAAGTGAGAGAGAACACAAGCTGGTAGTTGTAGCTCAAGGTTAGCTGGCCCTAAAATCAAGATATTCCTCCAGAGTTGTAGAGCTGAAGTAGGGAGAGGGAGGGGAGGGTGTGTAGTAGGAGACCGACCAAGCAGGGAGTGCATGCAACTAAAACAAGTAGTAAAGAGACAGGTGAAAGTTTTAGTAAATATTCAGCTGGGTAGAACATACTTTCTTTAATTAAATGTCCAGGTAGAACTCAAGCTTCCCGATCTTGGCTTACACTACCAGTCTATGTTAGTAGCAGTGGGGACAGCCATGGTACAAGAAGAGAGGGCAACTGGAAGAATGTACAAAAGAAAGAAAAAAGAAAAAGGTTAGAGCTACAGTGGAAACAATATTTTCTACTTAATTAAATGTAGGACTTATAGCACTATTCAAAATGGTGCAGCAGTACAAGTTTCGTATAACAGCAACAGAACATGGACTGTAACAGATAAAAAGCTATAGTGTAGCAGCAACAGTTATAACATATAGCAACAGTACACAATATTATAGCAATAATGTTAAACAAAAAATATGGTAGCAGTTCAGTCCAGTACACATTGGACAAACGTTCCTTTCAGAGGAACAACTTCAATCAGCAAAACCAAAACAAGTTAATCTCTAATTAGTCTTAGTCAGTTCAAATTAGCCAAGAGATTACTGTTTGAGCGCTGGTGTACTTAAATAACTTGAATGACATAAAGCAATAATACTGAGTGGCGAGTCTATTATTTCAGCAAATGCTTAAAATAGCAAATGTTGTTTAATCGAACCAACAAAGTTGAAATCCCTAAATCCCAAACATACAGAACAGTGATTTTTTTCCCTCACAAACAAAGGATTGAATATACCACAGAGAAGTTTGAGTCGAGAGAGGAAAAGGCGCAAGTCGTCCGAAGATGGGAAACGTGAAGTGCAGAAAAGGAATTGGCAGAAAATGAATGTGAGTTAATTATTAATGTCTCTAATTCCATTTTGACTGATTTTGAGAGATCCTTTTTGAACAAGGGCTTATCCTTCATACCAGCAAGAGACACTGACATAACGGACTTTGTTATCAACTTTAAATGTTTTACTAGAAATGTTGCATTGAAGTTACTTTACAATGGGCAATGTGTTAGTGGCTCTGGTATATTTAAAAGACCTAGTACGTTTATACCACTCAGTCACCCACTTTTAAAAACTTTTGAAAAAGCTCGTGAAAGAGATTTATATGAATTGTATAGAAGTGAAAATGTTAGTAAAAAACGTGATTTTTATAATTTAAGTAAAGTGGAGGCTGAAGCGTTATTAAATCTTCAGAGTAACCAATCCATTGTTATTAGACAGACTGACAAGGGGGGAGATATTGTGATTTTAGACAGTAAGAAATATAAAGAAAAGATGTGCTCTTTGTTAACTACTTATCAGAATATAACACAAGAACAACTGAATAAGTTAATACTTTCTGTTCATGCTGAGCTCTATGACTTATTAATGTGTAACGTGATTAATGAAGAGCTTTACAAATATTTTTTGGTTGTTTCCCTGAATATTCCCATTAACCGGGGTCTACCTAAAATATATAAGGATGAGGATGACCCACCCTTGAGACCCATAGTTTCTAGCCAAGGCTGGCTGATGGAATTCCTGTCTATTTATATTAAAAGGAACTTAAGGGAAGTGATGGATAGGATAGTTACTGTTACTAGAGATACACAACACTTCCTAGAGAGTTTTTCAGTGTATGCTCATTCAAGTTGCTACAAGCCTACAGTAATGTTTGTCACTTTAGATGTGAAGACTCTTCACAGTGATTCCTAATGAGACTGGGTTAGATTATATTAGACTGTTTCTGACTAAAGATTGTGTTTCTAATGATAATATACTAAGGTACACTCTTCTATTGGACTTGATATTGGGGAACAATGTTTTCCTTTTTAAAGATATATATTATCGACAAACAAAAGGGGTAGCAATGGGCACCCCATATGCAAACTCCTACGCGAACTTAGTTATGGCACATTGGGAGATCATCCACATACATAATACTGAGTTTGCTAGATTCATCCCATATTATACACGTTTTGTGGGTGATGTTTTTATGGTTTGGGCTAGTACCTTGGGAGATTTTGATGCTTTTTTGATTCTGATGCTTTTTTGATTCATATCAATTCAAGTACTGATTTTTTGGAGTTTGTTGCCCATAAGTCTCATGAGAGCATTGATTTTCTAGATGTCATCATCTGGAAAGAAGGTGATAAAACTGAGACAGAATTGTTTAGGAAGAAGTGTAGGAAGAACAACCTTTTAAATTGGGGGAGCATGCACCTTAAATATATTTACAGGAATATTGTAAAAGGTCAAGGGTTGCAGGTCTCTAAACTGACCACGTCTAATGATGCATTTGTAGGAGCTTTAGAGGAACTAAAAGGCGATTTTATACAAAAAGGATACAAAAAAGAGGAGAGTGCTCTATTAAGTGATGAGGATGTTATTAATAGGGCTGGAAAAGAGAAATCTTGCTTTAAGAGAGATACTAATGCCACAAGATCATTAAGTAGACCTGAATGCCCCTGTGGTCAAAGTGTTAGGATGGTTAACCACTATTCAAACAATAATAGAAAAATACATGATATTATTACTAGAAACTGGGGAATTTTTACAGCTGATGATAGGACTGGTACTATTATAGGTACCAGTCCTAAGTGCTCATATAAGAATACTAAATATTTGAAAAGATTGTTGTGCTATAATAAGAACAGTTGGAATGAAGTACAATCTGATCGGAAAGGGACATTCTCATGCAGGAATTGTAATCATTGTACCTACATGTTGAATAACACATTTGAATATCCTACTACACATAGAATTTATAGATTCGACCATTATGCTGATTCGGGATGGGAGGTTGGCATAATGGTTAAAGTGTTTACCTTGCAGACACAAGGTGCAGAGTTTGATTCTCACATGGGGTAACTGGCTAGGCTTAAAATAGCCCACAAGGACAATTAACCTAGTACTAATCTATGAACCTAGAAAGTGTGTTTGTTAGTTAGGTGTTGGTGGAGGTGGTATTATTTACTTGTGCAATGTAGTTTTCAATGTTATGAAGCACACTTTCACTGTTCTGAGTTTTCAATGTTTTGGGTTTTCAGTGTTTTGAATTTTCAATGTTATGGTCTCAATGTTATGAAATTCAACGTTATGAAGTTTCAATGTTATGAAGTAGACATATATATATATATATATATATATATATATATATATATATATATATATATATATATATATATATATACAAACACATAGGTGTAGGGCATTGGCTAGACTGTGCAACTACATCAACACACAGAATCCCAATGTGAAAACAACAAAACTACAAATGCCAAATGTGGAGGAGGGCTGTGCTCCCCCCACCCTCCTGCTAATTATATATACTAACTCCAAGATCACACAACTCATGGAGAAATGGAAAATTCAACTACCCGGAAAATGCCTATCTCACACACTTGTTGACCATCTGTGTGCATCGATCAAATGGTGTTGACCAAAGAGATATTAGTCTAAGTACACAGCTCATCCAGTGTCCTACATCCATCTATACACGCACACACACACACACACACACACACACACACTACATATATATATATATATATATATATATCTGATATATAGCCATACAAAATGCAGATGTTGAACTGCCAAACTGCTAGTAGTCAGGTATGCTAGTTCTTGCTGGTTATATACCTCTCATTGACATTTCCACATGAAGATGTAGTAGTAACGTCATAGTGTGTGTAAGACATTGTTCCTTTTTAGTGGGATAGTTTCTGGTTGTTACACTCCAGGATAAACTGTCTTCTGTAAAGCATGGCCCTGTAACTGCCATACTGTCATTTTAAGTGTTTGACACTACATCAGAAGGGAATTTTTTATATATGTTCAAGGCAAACAACATAGAAAACTTTCTGTTGTTAATAACTAAGTAACATCTTTCTCATTATTATTGAAATGATAAAAACAAAAATCCAGAGGAAACACAATGGCTGAAGTAGCAAAAGTTTAATGGAATGGAAATGGAAAACTTGTGTGTGTGTGTGTGTGTGTATATATATATATATATATATATATATATATATATATATATATAGACACACACACACACACACACACACACACACACACACACACACACACACACACACACACACACACACACACACACACACACACACACACACACACATGAATATATGTATGTCTTCTAGTGATATAGTTCAAAGTAAGTAAGTATATTGATGTATTATATGTGTGCATATCGTATAATTCATAGTTAGAAATATTTACTATTTTTTGAAATATGAAGGATACATTCAAAATGATGAAGTATTCACAGCATATGTTCATAATATTCAAGTAATGAAGATCACTATAGTAATTTCAATGTATAAATATAATGCAGTTAAGTTCGTTGGGATGCTTAAATGAATGCTTATCAGAATTGCAGAGGCACAGACAACTTTTACTTCGGTCAACAATATATTGACCTAACTCATGTATACAGACTCTTGTATACTAATGACTATTTTATAGCAGATGTGATAAAAGAAATGCTTCTTACTGTATGAAGGAAGGAATAATGTGCTACCATAATAAAAAGTGTTAGAACAGTTAAATAATCCCTCATTTATTAATGTTGCACCTATTGTGAAAAGATGTCAGGGTGTGGAATATCACTCTTGCTGTAGAGCTCTGGAGGAGGCCTTCAGTCATGGCAGTCCAGTTTCTCTGCTGCTACAGCACTCTCTCATGTAGATTGTTCTATGAGTAGTGGACCAGCACACATGTCTGGTAGACTTCATTATGTCTGTGAACCATCTAAACAATGGTGTTCCAAACATCGATCATTGCAAATGTCCTCTGTCCTGCTCTCATCCATCTTATACGTGCAATGTACATATTAAACATATTAGGATCTCCTCAGTCTAGCTGGGTGGTCAGACATGCCTTAGTCATGTCTCTGTTGTCTTCCTTGAAAATCATCTCAACTCAAAATGCTCAACCCAAAAAAAGGTTCACTGAGGTACCACTCGGATCACAGGTAGAATGTAACTTTTTTAAAACTGTTTCTAAGAGTGGCATCAGCTGGACAGATACTGGCTAATGCTTTGTATATATGCTAAACTATAGGCGGTTATGCTGAGGCCTAACACTTTACTCCAACAAATACTCATGCTATTCAGAAATAATGGGCAGGATTCACGATGGCTTGCACAGAGTCTAGGAGTAGTGTAAGACTCCATGCAGCCATCGCTATCCAGGAACAGCCTGTATTTGCATGTAAGAGAGCACCTAAAACGGCTCTTACACGGACAGGGCGTGGATATGCTAATTACCTCACTTGCAGCCGAAAGGCATGCAAATTAGGTAATTTTGTGATCCAGGAAGCAGAAACCTGCCCGTGTAAGAGCCGTGTTATCTGCAGAAATGTACTCAGTTGACAACTGAGTACCATTCTGCAAATAACACAATGGAGCCTTGTCAGCTCCAAATAAAGGTTGCATATGTTCCAGGCAGCATGCCAATGGCCAAATATGTAGCCACTGGCAATGTACCCCGATGCAAAAATAAAATAAAAATGTTTTTTTCTTTTCGGCGATGTTTAAACATAGCACAGCGCCGCGCAAAGGGGCTGCGCTATAAAAAAAACAGAAAAATAAAAATTTTAAACAAACAAACATGGGTTTTATGCAAACATGAATTTACAATGTAAGGGAATAGCAGGCTGAAAACAACATGGCCACCGAGTAGGGGTTGCTAAGGGGGGAAGCTGAGTGTAAGACATGTAACTAAGCATTAGTAGGCAATCCTATGTAAATGAGTGGTAGGATAGTGAATCGTACTGTCACATAGCAAATGAGCACATTCCGTGCAGTGTAGGAGTAGGATAAGGGGGAGTAACAGAGTAGAAGATAGGTGACATCACAGGGGGGAATTTATGAAACAAATGAAGTTCATTGGAGCACAGTGGCATGTGAAAGATGTCAGTCACACATCATGGAAAGAGGAGTGTCAACAAGTAGGCATGGGAAAGCCAAGAAATGGAAGGTGTACACTATGGTTAACACCAAAATTTCTTGCTGGGCATGCATGCGCACGTGTGCTCACTAGTAGGCACGAGTAAGATAGAGTGCGCGCGTGTAAGCGTGAGTGCACGTGTTTAAGGCAGAGTAAGCATGTAGGAGCCTGTTTAAACACCTGTAAACTTGTTAAGCAGATTCTAGTCCGTCTAAGCATGTGTGCACGCGTGTTAGCCGCTGTGAGCGTGTTTTCGCTGGTATGCGCATCGCTCCCCTCTGAGGAAACAGAAGGGAAAAAGGAAGCTGGAGAAATAGTAGGAAGCTAGCAGGGAATACTGGCAGAGCTAGCAGGTGAAAACAATCAGAAGCAGGCAATTACACAGGCAGAACAGTAGCCCAGCCCAGCACTTAAAACTCTGCAAACAACAGTGCAGTATGTTTCTCTCAAGAGACACTGCAACAGAGGAGTAAGCTATTAGAAGTGAAAACTGTAAAAGCTTCACTCAGACCAAAAATGCTAGGGGCTGTCATAGCTGTTATAAGGAGACATATGCAACTTGCTGAGTGTGGTGACTATGCAAATGCTGCCAGACAACCCACAGTAAGGAGACGGAGAAGAGTGTACAGGCCCAGGGTCACCTACCAGGGGTTACATGAGCTGGAGATAGTGGAGCACTATAGAGTGGACAGAGACCTCCTACAGCAAATTGTTGAGCTGTGCAGGCCACACCTCACACACAGAACCAACAGAGGGGAACCCATCCCAGTGGAAACCAAGGTATGTGTTGGCCTAAGAATACTAGCAACAGGTACCTTCCAGAGACCAACTGGTGATATGATGGGGATATCACAGGCATCAGCATCCAGGGTACTGCACCAGTTCCTGGATGCCATGTCAGCACATGTCGATGATCATGTATATTTCCCCAATTCCCGTGAGGTATTGGCAAGCAATATGCGTCTCTTCCAGTAAATAGCAGAATACCCTGAGGTAGTGGGTGCAATAGACTGCACGGATATATGCATCAAAGCACCAGCTGGTGAACGGGGTAGGGCCTACATTAACCGCAAGGGCTTCCCCTCCATCAACTGCCAGGTCATGTGTGATGCCCACGGCATAATAATGAATGTGTGTGCTGGCTGCCCTGGAAGCTACCATGATTCCCATATCTGGCATTTGACGCAGCTGTACCAGAAATTTCTCAATGGGGACATTCCACATGGTCACTTAGTGGGGGATGCTGGCTACACACTGGAGCCGTGGCTGATGACACCCATCAGAAATGCACACACACCTGAACAAGAACGCCATAATGAGGCACACGCACAAACACAAAATGTAATCGAGCGTGTGTTTGGGCTGCTCAAGTCATAGTTCCGGTGCCTGGACACATCTGGTGGAGCCTTGCAGTACTCACCAACTACATGTACCCAAATTGTCATGGTATGTGTTATGCTACATAATATGATTCTGCGAAAACAGCTGCAGCAGGACCAGCATAGGGCTGGGCCAAACAGCCCCCCACCATTGCCAAGCCAATCACAGGCAGAGCGTGATTCGGAGGAGGAACAACCTGAGCCTGCCCCAGTAGGCAGAAGGAGGCATGCCCAATATGCCTTGGCCTTGGCAAAGAGGCAACACATAGCACATACACTGGCTCAGTAGGAACCCTGGAAATGATACCTCTCTCTGACTCATACATATAGTAAAAGGGATGCCTAAGTTGACACAACCTGCTTTCAAACATGTACAGGGAGTGTAGTATGTGCATCCAACATAGACAGCCCTGCAGCACCACCTGAGGCATGATTGTCATGTGTTAAGCAATGTAACACCATGTAGTATATGCAAACTTGATGACCCTGACTAACATCCTACCCTCACCAAGCATGATGCAACAATATGAAAACAAGATGATCAATTACAATAATTGGCTTAAGTATTGCTGTTAGTCAAAGGGGATCCAATGCGTGTCAGCCTGGGATGACATGCTGAGCAAGACACGATGCTCCACCTGCTAGGGATGGCGTGCACCTATCACTCCTGGCCTTTTGGATACTGGCAAAGGCTGTTGTCACCCCCACCATGTCTTGAATAGTTAAGGCTCAAAACACAAACCCACCTCCATAGGTATCACAAGGGATAAGAACCTAGACATAATGCTACCCAATGCCAGAAGTCTAAACTGCAAGATGCATGCAGTCCAAACTCGCCTCAGCATGGAGAATGTTGATATCTGTTCTGTAACAGAAACCTGGGTCAAGGCTCACAAGAGCACCCTAACACTACCAGGTTACACCTCATACCATTCTTTACAGCCCCAAAACATGGAACAAACTACAAAAGGAGGGTGACTATCAATAATTGTCAAGGATAACCACACCCCCAGGTTGGTACCACAGCAAGAAGCAGCATGGACTATCCACGGGCAAGTAACAGTGGCTAAAACTGCCTCCCAGTTTGTAGCCTGCTACAGACCACCCTCCTAACACCAGGAACCACACTTGGCCTACTTCAGAACACATGAAAATATCAAGGTCTCTCCAAACAACATTATATTGGGCGACTGAAAATACTCAAACATAGACAGGGAGCATTATTCTAGCTCTAACACCCTAGGCCAAAGGTTCCTAGAATTCATAAACCAAAATGCTCAGGAACAACTTACCACTCCCACAAGAGGGGTAAGCATACTGGTTGTGATAATCAGCAACATGGGTACTCTATGCCCAGATGAGAAGTGTATCCCTCACTGGTAAGATCAGACCATAGAGTAATCTCACTGGATATTCACATCCTGACCCCAGTCCCTGGGCAGAAAACCACAGTGAAAAACATGTGTAAAGCAAATGTTGCACTCCTCCAAACTGATGTGGAATCCATTAAATGCCTTGTGCCTGTGGAAAATATGGGACAGACCTCAGAACCCTTTATAAATGCATTCTATGAACACTTTCAGGAATGCATGGATTACGCAATCCCAAATAAAACCAAGACCCAATTCCATACATGCAGGCATCTGGCCTGGTGGACCCCAGCCATTACCAAACCATGCAAGAGAAGGAGGAAGCTACTACATGATACAGCAAAACCCAAAAAGGGAAGTAATCTCTGATCAGTATTATGGCAAAAAACTACGGCCACACATAAAATCCTCTAAGGCCAGCTACAACATTTTGAATCTGGGAATCTTGAGGCAATGTTACACCTGCCCCATGTACACAGACAACCCCCTCCTCCCCCCAACAAATACAAATATATGTGAGATGCAACTATTTATCCAAACTGGAGGCTGAGCTCTCTCAACTCAGTGCTAGCAAAACCAGTCAGGAGGAGAAGGTAACCACACACACCACAAACCCAGTCTCACATAGACCTATCACAACTGCAAATCAAAGACATAACCCACAAAAACATTCCCGGAGGCTCTAATTAAAAATCTACCAAATCAACAGAGGCCTCCAAAGCAGACAACCCAAGCAACCACTACCTCAAAACATAGCACATGCAACACATAGTCCTCAAAGTCAGTGTGCCAAACAGTCACAGCTCTTAAGGACAAACAACATGCCTGATACACTTGTAATAGGTGACTCCATAGTCAGACACACTGATGTCCCACTCACCACACTGAACAAGGAAAAGGTTACAGTAAGCTGCCTGTTGGGCGCTAGAATCCGCCACATAACACAAGCACTCAGGTCACTCCAAAGCAAGTACAAATATGACTCAGTCATTGTCCATGCTGGTGTGAATGACCTGAGACGTACCTCCCTGGACTACATGAAAAGAGACATAGAGGAGCACTCTGATTATGTAGCCCAGGCCGGTATGACCCTGACCCTGAGCAGTATCTTACCCTCACCAAGAATGATGCCACAATACAAACACAGAATGATCAGCTTTAACAATTGGCTCAATTACTGGTGTCATTCCAAGGGGATCCAATGTCTGTCTGCTTGGGATGACATGCTTGACAAGCCACGTTGCTTTGCCAGGAATGGCTTGCACCTGTCACCCCTGGGCTTCTGGATATTGGCCAAGGCTCTTGCCACCTCCATAGTGCCTTTTTTAGGCAAGGCTCAAAAGACAAACCCACCTCCCTAGAAAACATAAGTGGAAAAAAAATAAGGGTAATGCTGCTCAACGCCAGGAGTCTAAACCTCAAGATGCACACTCTCGAGGCCCTCCTCAATATGGAGAACATTGATGTCTGTGCAGTGACGGAAACCTGCTTCAAGGCTCCTGAGAGCACCCCAGCACTACCAGGTTATACCTCATATCATGCTTTTCGGCCCCAAAACCTGGACCAAACCACAAAAGGAGGGGGAGTATCCATATTCATCAAAGATACCCACACCTCCAGGTTACTGACAATGCACAAAGGATCGGAGACCATCCATGTGCAACTAACCGTAGGCAAAACTGCCGTACAGTTGTAGCATGCTACAGACCACCCTCTCAAACCCAGGAACCCCACTCAGCCTTCCTGAAGACACTGGAGAGTATGAATGTCTCTCCAAATACCAAACAAGGTACCCACAAATTACCACATAGGTGGTAATCCATTACGTACGGAAGAAGTAATCAGGGACCTAGGGACACAAGTGGACAGTAACCTCTCATTTGACACTCACATTGCCAAGGTGGCTAGGAAGACCTTCTATATTGGCCACCTTATCATGAAAGGATTCACATCTACATCAAGAGAGGTCATTGTGCCCCTATACTCTTCTCTTATCAGGCCCATAATTGAGTACAATGCCCCATTTGGGATGTACCTTACCCGACACCTGCAGCAGTTAGAAAGACCCCAAACGTACCTCACCAAGAGGATAAAGGGTCTCAAACATTTGTCATATGCTGCCCGGCTGAAGAAACCCCAGCTGTATTCAGTCACATACTGCCTACTCAGAGGCGATGTATGCCCGACGTACAAGGCCATGTCCAATCCAGAATTAATGGACATGCTGCACCTCAGAAAATCCAAATCCATCAGAGCTGTGAGAGTGAGAGATTTGAACCTCAACACATAAATAAATATGATGTGCTGGTGGGACAGATTCATAACTCAGAGGCTCCCTACACTCTGGAACAGAATCCCAGTCCATGTTAGGCAGAGCCCCTCACTGACTCTCTTCAAGAGAAATCTTGACGAGTGGATGGGAGATCATAGATTTACACCGGGGGTCATCACTGTGTCACTTCTAGACAGAGGCACAGTAAAGTAAACCCTAAATGGGCATAATATTCACATTACAAGGGGTGGCGAAAGCCACACACACTCTGGCTAGGCTTATAAATGCCCTAGGGCAGATATCCTAGTATGAACCTATGAACCTATGAAGATACAAATTGTACAGGACACTAAGGATAATCACAAGGCTTTCTTAACTGATGGTAGGAACCTTGGTGGGAATTCACAGATATGCTCTGCATTACTCAAATATTACAAACAATACACCAAACCCACACACATTGCCAACATCTAACCTGACAGGTTCAGTGCAACCCCCCCCCCATCACCACCAAAATGCCAAATATCTATCCCAGCAGAGTGCTGGCCCCCTGACATTGCAGATGCTGAGGTAACAGCCAGCATCTTCAAAGCAAAACACACAGCATCAATGGTACGAGATGGTGTCCTGGGCTGCGTCCAACGTAAACTCCAAGAAGAATGGAACACCAAATAACACTACTGCTCAATCTCAGCCTTAACACAGGATATGTACCCAAAGAGCAGTGTACAGCAACAGTGGTTCCTCTCCACAAAGGTGGTGCCTGAATGGATACTGCAAACTATCACCCCAGAATCCTGACAAGCTTAGTCTGCAAAGCTATGGAAAGGATCATCATGGACCTCAGAAATAAAGATATTGGGGACCTACAGACACTGGACCCTACCCAGTGTGGCTTTCCTAAGGGCAGATCCTGCCCCTTAAACATGTTTGACTCATTTGAAACAGTCATCAAGGCCATTGATGAGGGGAATGTGGTCCACACAGCCTATCTGGATCTTGCAAAAGCCTTCCATACAATACCCCACTTGTTCATTATAGATAAGCTCACCAGCTTAAATATAAACCCCTATGTCAGTAGATGGGTTGCAAACCAGCTCAAGGACAGAACTGACATGGTCAGAAATGCTGCAGCCATGTCAGACTACAAACCAGCTGCAACTGGCATCCCACAAGGCTCGGTCCTGGGACCTCCCTTGTTTGGTATATATTTCCCATAGGTACAGGCCAACATGGAAGGATTGTGTCTGAACAAGTTTGCAGATGACTACAAACTGGGCACCATATCTGACCCTCCAGCTGACACAAGCATCCTACAAAAGGGCCACATAGAAACAGACAACTGGTGCCAGAGCCATGTCATCAAGCTAAATGCAGAAAAGTGTATAGTCATCCCCTTTGGATAAACAGTAAGTGCCCACCAATTACCACATAGGTGTTAACCCATTAAGTACTTTAGAAGTAATAAGAGACCTGGGGACACAAGTTGATAGATATCTTGCATTTGACAACCATGTGGCCATAGTGGTTACAGAAACATACCATATACCCACCTAATCATGAAGGTATTCACATCTAGATCAGGGGAGGTCATTGTGCCTCTTCAGTCATCCTTCATCAGCCTCACAATTGAGTACAATGGTCCCTGTGGGATGTACCTTAGTAGATACCTCCAGCAACTGGAAAGACCCCAAAAGTACCTCACCAGGAGGATCAAAGAGCTCTAACAGATGCCATGTGTTGCCTGATTAAACAAACTGCAGCTCCACACAGTGCCATACTGCCTGCCCAGAGGCAATCTGTGCCTGACGTATAAAGCCATGTCCAAGCTGGAATCAATGAACATGCTGCACCTTGTAAAATCTGAATGCCAGTGAGCTATGCACATGAGAGACCTGAACCCCAGCACTGACATAAATAGGACATGCTGTAGTGATTGATCCATAACCCAGAAGCTCCCTCCACTCTTGAGTAAACTCCCAGTACAGGTTAGCCAGAGAGTCCCTCATTGACTCTCTTCAAGAGGAATCTTGATGAGTGGATGGAAGATGGTAGGTTTACCCTGGGTATCACTTATATGTCACGGGTAGACAGAGGCACAGTATACTAACCTTGAAATATGTCATGGCAAACTCCAGTTACAATATGTGTTGAAGGACAAACACACTCTCTGACTAGCATTAGAAATGGCCTAGGGCACGTAGCTAGTGTTTGTCAATGTCCACTCAAGTTGCGGAATACACTACCAATGTTGGACAAGCCTGGTTTAAGTAGTCCATATCTGAACAAAATGCAACATGGTCATATTTGCACAACTGGCCCTTAACCAGTCTGGTGTGCTCACTATGAATATTTAAAGCAGTGATAGGACTGAAACCCAGGATACTGTCCACCACAGTGAAAGTACTGAACCAGTGCACTATACTATATTACAGTGTTTGATCAGTATGAAAGGATGTTGACAACTGTATGCAAACTATCCCATGGAAACCCTGCAGGCACAGTATAATCCCTGTTGGGTTCAGACACAAAGCAGTTGGGCAGTAAGAACACAACATGACTTCCAACACACAACTATAAATGTGAAATATTGTTGAAGTTCACACACAACCACAAATGTGGTGGACCTCAGATCTCAACATATGGAAAGCTCACACTGGGCATGCTCGCACACTTTGATAAATGAGACATATGTCAGGCAACAAGCCATGGAAAGCCTGAACTGGGCATGCTCACACACTTAGGCCATGTCTCAGTTTAGCAGTTGGCCACACATATCTGGCATTTGTATGTGTTAAGCCAGGAACCTCCCACAATACAGCAATCTGCCCAGTGCACACAGTTAAATGACAACAGAGACATAAGTAAAATAGTAGATCCCTCTCATATTCAAACATCTTCCACAGATACACAAGTTGTTCATAGAAACAGGGAAAGCTATGGCAATAAGGACCTGCAAACAGTTTATCAGCAACAAATATTGTGAATCTGAAAATTAAACATATGGGTGTAGAGGTCAATACTAGGCTGTTTGCCCTAGGGAATACATAAGCTTAGCCAAAGTGTGTTTGGTGTCTGCCTCCCCAGTATAGTAGGTTACTGTGCCTCTGCAAAGAAGGTCACAGAAGGCACCGTTTAAGGCTAGTGTGCTGTGCCTCCGTCATGCAGGGACACAGTGGAGATCCCAGGGGTTGAATTTGCAATGTCACATCCATGTGGCTGGAGTTTGCTGGAAGAGGGTGGGCGAGGACTTATAACAGTAATTGGGTGTCAATTACAGACTGAGGGGAGCCTTATCTGCAGTGTCTGGACAATTTCACTGTCAACACTTTGAAGTGATGATTTTGAGGGATTGAAGTGTCTTGCCAATACTGTTCAGAGACGTCCTCCCTCTGTGGGATATTGCACTGTAATGTATTAGCTCCCTCCTTCTGTTGTACAGCTTATATATGGCTGGTGTACACCAGACAGGTCTCCTGTTGTGGAGGAGTCTTGGGTTTATTTGGGATAGCATGATCAATGCAAACCTTCTGGATGCTCATAGAATGCAATTGTCAAGGATTATGCAGAGTGTCCCGTATAATCCTCCAGCATGGGTCCTTTGAAGTCTTCCACCCCAGTCTTCACAAGTGCAAAGTCGGCTTTTGATAGATACTTTGTTTGCAGTGACTTCCTTGCCTGGGGGTGGGGATGGGATATGGATGTCCAGGGAAAGTTGGTTATGGTTAGATATTAACAATGGTAGTCTACCTCTGGTGTGGAACATAGAGTCCCCATGTTGCAGATGGTCAGGTCCAATATGTATTCCCCCTTGTGGCTGTGGTGATTGGTCCTGCCATAGCACATGGATTCACAAATTGTAGTGGCTGTAGGGTGATGTTGTTGAGGCCTGAGTATTTCCCCCACTCAATATACCTGTACCTGAAGTTAACCACTGTAATGGTGTATGTGAACACCTTCATATCCTGCACTGTTCCCAGGGAAGCAAAGTGTGGTTCCTGGATATGGGAGGGGTGGTCTGAACTGGTTGTGTTTTGTGTTACAAGTCCTGTGGTCACGACGCATGGTATAAAACATAACCTGGCAGTGCTGATGTGCATATGTGACCCTGAAGTAGGCATCTGTTAATGCATATATATGCTATCCCCCTTACTGACAGATAGTAATAGATGTACATACCTCTTTATAAATAATGATGTCAGCACCCTATAAATACTGCAGGAGAAGAAAACATACCCAATAGTTTGAATAGCGCGCTCCGCTAATGCGTCTCTCTCAAGTGTCATAATATAGTTAGGTAGGGGTTTGAATCCTGCAAATGCTCGGTGTTTGTTTGGTGGGGGTGGGGTTAGTGTATATGCAATTCTGTTTGAAAAAAATGTCCCTTTCACCAACTAGAAGAACACACTACATGATGTACATTTCTCTTTCTAAACACTGATGATGTCAGCACCCTATAAGTATAGCAGGAGAAGAAAGACATCCCAGTAATGCAAATAGCGCACTCTGCTAATGCGTCTCTCTCAAGTGTCATAACATAGTTAGGTAGGGGTTTGAATCATACAAAAGCCATGTGTGTTTTTGTCACACAGTTTGTCCATGTGTGTTGGATGTTGCTCTTAATATTGTATGAGGGGGGGTGTAAGTGTGTGTGCAATTCTGTTTGAAAGAAATGTCCCTTTTGGCAACTAGAAGAACACACTACATGATGTACATTCCTCTTTCTAAACACTGATGATGTCAGCACCCTATAAGTATAGCAGGAGAAGGAATACCTCCATGTAATGCAAATAGCACCCTCCGCTAATGCATCTTTCTCAAGTGTCATAACATAGTTAGGTAGGGGGTTGAATCCTGTAAATGCTCAGTGTGTGTTTGGGGGGTGGGGTTAGTGTGTAGCAATTCTGTTTGAAAAAAATGTCCCTTTCGGCAACTAGAAGAACACACTACATGATGTACATTCCTCTTTCTGAACACTGATGATGTCAACACCCTATAAGTATAGCAGGAGAAGGGAAACATCACAATAATGCGAATAGCACACTCTGCTAATGCATCTCTATGAAGTGTCATAACTTAGTTAGGTAGGGGTTTGAATCCTACAAATGCCATGTGTGTTTTTGTCACACAGTTTGTCCATGTGTGTTGGGTGTTGCTCTTAATATTGTATGACATATATTATATCAGTAATTTCAGTGCACACGAGGTATGTGTGTGCCACATAGACATATGTACCTGTGACCTTAAATAGTTCCCATGTGTGAAGCCTGCCTCATGTGAATACAAGTAATTTGCATTACACAACTTTTTGACTGTGGTTTTCTGTGCAGGGGCTGTGGTTGGTATGTGAATATACAGTGAAATTAATCTATGGTGTCATCTTGCCAGTGAGGGATACACTTCTGGTCTGGAGCATAGAGTCCACATGTTGGTGATGATCAGGTGCAGCATGTTTTCCCCTCTTGTGGGAGTGGTAACAAGTTGTTCCATATCATTTGAGTGTATGGATTCTAGGAACCTTTCACCTTGGGTGTTGGAGCTACAGTAATGCTCCCAGTCTATGTGTGGGTAAATGAAGCTGCCCAATATATTGTTGTTTGGAGACACCTGCCTATATTCATGTGTTCTTAAGTAGGCCAAGTGGGTTGACTGGGTTTAGGAGGGTGGTCTGTAGCAGGCTATGAACTGGAAGTCAGTTTAGCCCACTGTTAGTTGCATGTGGATAGTCTGTGATGCGTCATGCTGTGGCAACAACCTGGGGGTGTGGGTATAGGTTCATAGGTTCATAGGTTCATACTAGGCTATCTGCCCTAGGGCATTTATAAGCCTTGCCAGAGTGTGTTTGGCTTTCACCACCCATTTTAAATTAATTTTGCTATGCCCTTTTTCGAGGTTAGTATACTGTGCCTCTGTCTAACAGTGACACAGAAGTGATACCCAGGGTAAACCTACGATCCCCCATCCACTCATCAAGATTCCTCTTGAAGAGAGTCAATGAGGGACTCTGCCTAACCTGGACTGGGATTTTATTCCAGAGTGAAGGGAGCCTCTGGGTTATGAATCTGTCCATCCAGCATGTCCTATTTATGTCAGTGCTGAGGTTCAAGTCTCTCAAGCGCGTAGCTCGATGGGATTTGGATTTTCTGAGGTGCAGCATGTCCATTAATTCCAGGTTGGACATGGCATTATACATCAGGCACAGATCGCCTCTGAGCAGGCGGTATGCCACTGAGTAGAGCTGGAGTTTCTTTAACCGGGCAGCATATGGCATCTGTTTGAGCCCTTTGATCCTCTTGGTGAGGTACTTTTGGGGTCTTTCCAGTTGCTGCAGGTGTCTGGTAAGGTACATCCCAAAAGGGGCATTGTACTCAATTATGGGCCTGATGAGGGATGAGTAAAGAGGCACGATGACCTCTCCTGATCTAGATGTGAATCCCTTCATGATTAGGTGGGCTATATAAAATGTTTTTCTAATCACTTTGGCTACATGGTTGTCAAATGAGAGATTGCTATCAACTAGGGTCCCCAGACCCCTAATTACTTCTTCCATACTTAATGGATTACCACCTATGTGGTAATTTGTGGGCACTTTGTTTTTGCCAAAGGGGATGACTATACACTTTTTGGCATTTAGCTTGAGGCCATGGCTCTGGCACCAGTTGTCTGTTTCTATGAGGCCCTTTTGGAGGATGCTTGTGTCAGCTGGAGAGTCGATTATAGCGCTCAGTTTGCAGTCATCTGCGAACTTGGTCAGCCACAGTCCTTCCGTGTTGGCCTGTACCTCCGAGAAATATATACTGAACAGGAGAGGTCCCAGGACTTAGCCTTGTGGGACGCCACTTGTAACTGGTTTGGAGCCTGACATGGCTCCAGCAATTCTAACCATGTGGGTTCTGTCCTTGAGCCAGTTTGCAACCCATCTAGTGACATAGGGGTTTATATTTAAGCTGGTATGCTTATCTATAATGCCCGAGTGGGGTATTGTATCGAAGGCTTTTGCGAGGACCAGGTAGGCTGTGTGGACCAACTTCCCCTCGTCAATTGCCTTGGTGACTGTTTCAAAGAAATCGACCAGGTTTAAGAGGCAGGATCTGCCCTTAACAAAGCCAAACTGGGTAGGATCCAGTGTCTGTAGGTCCCCAATATCTTTCTTTATGAGGTCCGTGATGATCCTTTCCATAGCTTTGCAGACCAAGCTAGTCAGGCTTATGGGGCGATAGTTTCCAGGATCCGTTGAGGCACCACCTTTGTGTAGAGGGACCACTGTTGCTGTACTCCACTCTTTGAGTACATATCCTGTGGTAAGGCTGAGATTGAGCAGTAGTTTTATGTTTGGGTTTAGCTCTTCTTGGAGTTCATGTAGGACGCAGCCCGGGACACCGTCTGGTCCCATTGATGCTGTGTTTTTTGCTTTGGAGAGGGCGGCCCTTACCTGAGCATCAGAGATGTCAGGGGGGCAGCACTCTGCTGGGATAGATATTTGCCCTTCTGGTGGGGAGGGGGGGGAGTTTGCGCTCAACCTGTCAGCTAGGATGTTGGCAATGTCTGTGGGTTTGGTGTATTTTTTGTCATTTTGGACTAATTCTGAGCATATCTGGGAATTCCCACCCAGGTTCCTAACATAACTAAAGAAAGCCTTGTGATTATCCTTAGTGTCCTGTGCAATTTTTCTCTCGAAGCTGGCCTTAGAAGATTTTATGAGTGCCCATAGTTTTTTGCTGACACTAATCAGAGATGCCTTCTCTTTTTGGGATTTTGCTCTATCATGTAGTAGCTTCCTCCTTCTATTGTATAGTTTGTTTTTATGGCTGGGGTCCAGCAGACAGGACGTCTACTTTTGGAGGATTGGGTCTTGGTTTTATTTGGGATTGCATGATCCATGCATTCCTGAAGGTGTTCATAGAATGTGATTATAAAGGATTCTGCGGTCTGGGCTGTATTTTCCACAGGCCCGGGGGCTTTGAAGGATTCCACCTCGGTTTTAAAGAGTGTGAAATTTGCTTTAGAGAAGTTTTTCACTGTGGTTTTCTGGGCAGAGGGTGGGGTCGGGATGTGAATATCCAGTGAGATTAGTTTATGGTCTGATCTTACCAGTGAGGGATACACTTCTGGTCTGGAGCATAGAGGTCCCCGTGTTGGTGATGATCAGGTCCAGTATGTTTTCCCCTCTTGTAGGAGTGGTAACAAGTTGTGCCATAGCATTTGAGTTTATAAATTCTAGGAACCTTTGAGCTAGGGTGTTGGAGCTAGAGTAATGCTCCCAGTCTATGTTTGGGTAGTTGAAGTCACCCAATATAATGGTGTTTGGAGAGACCTTCATATTTTCCAGTGTTCTCAGGAAGGCCGAGTGGGGTTCCTGGGTTTGGGAGGGTGGTCTGTAGCAGGCTATAAACTGGAAGGCAGTTTTACCCACTGTTAGTTGAACATGGATAGTCTCTGATGCTTCGTGCTGTACCACCAACCTGTAGGTGTGGGTATCTTTGATGAATATTGATACTCCCCCTCCTTTTCTAGTTCGGTCCAAGTTTTGGGGCCGAAAAGCATGGTATGAGGTATAACCTGGTAGTGCTGGGGTGCTCCCGGGAGCCTTGAACCAGGTTTCTGTTACTGCACAGATATCGATGTTCTCCATGCTAAGGAGAGTTTCCAGTGCATGCATCTTGAGGTTTAGACTTCTGGCGTTGAGTAGCATTACTCTTAGTTTCTTATCCCTTGTCATACCGATGGAGGTGGGTTTGTCTTTTGATCCTTGCCTAAAAAAGGCACTATGGGGGTAGCAAGAGTCTTTGCCAATATCCAAAAGCCCAGGGGTGACAGGTGCAAGCCATCCCTAGCAAAGCATCGTGGCTTGTCGAGCATGTCATCCCAGGCTGACAGGCATTGGATCGCCTTTGAATGACACCAATACTTAAGCCAATTGTTGAAATTGATCATCTTGTCTTCATATTGTGGCATCATTCTTGGTGAGGGTAAGATGCTACTCAAGGTCAGGGTCATACCGACCTGGGCCACATGCTCAGAGAGCTCCTCTATGTCTCTTTTCATGTAGTCCAGGGAGGTACATCTCAGGTCATTCACACCAGCATGGACAATGACTGAGTCATATTTGTACTTGCCTTTGAGTGACCTTGAGTGCTTGTGTTATGTGGCGGATCCTAGCCCCCGACAGGCAGCTCACCGTGACCTTCTCCTTGTTCAGCCTGGTGAGTGGGACATCAGTGTGCCTGACGATAGAGTCACCTATTACAAGTGTATCAGGTGTGTTGTTTAGCCTTAAGGGCTGTGACTGTTCGGCACACTGGCTTTGTGAGCTATGTGTTGCATGTGTTTTGTTTTGGGGTAGCGGTTGCTTGGGTGTCTGCTTTGGAGGTCTCTGCTGCTTAGGAAGATTTTTATTTAGTGCCTCCGAGTATGTTTTTGTGTGTTTATGTGTTTGGTTTGCTGTCGTTGTAGGTCTATGTGAGACTGGAATTGTAGTGAGTGTGGTTTCCTTCTCCTCCTGACAGGTTTCGCCAGTACTGAGTTGAGAGAGCTTAGCCTCCAGTTTGGCTATATGGTTGCATCTCTCACATGTGTTGGAATTTGTTGGGAGGAGGAGAGGGTTGTCTGTGTACATGAGGCAGTTGTAACATTGCCTCAAGATTCCCAGATTCACCAGCTGGACCGGAGAGGAGATTGACAACTGACCTTTGGACATGCTAGAATAGTATTGGGAATTCCTTTATAATTGACAAAAAAGGGCCAATGGGGAACAAGGTACTCAAGGAGAGTTTGTGAGGGTGTAGTGCTTTTAATTTTTTAGTGCTGACTTATATAATCGCTTTAGTGAGCAAGTGCCAGGTAACTTAAATGCAATGTGTTACAGGTAACTTAAATGCAAAAATGACAAACAGTAACTTTCTTTCAAGTGAAACAAGGAAATAAGTACAGTAAGCAATGCAGATGTCACTAGGGATCCACAGAAGCGCTGAAAAGCCGCATTTTAGGTGGAATTAGCATTTCAGGGAAATAACAAGCAAACAAGCATACAAACAAAGCTATATTCAGCAGGCCTGGATCTAGTCTATGCTACAGCAAACAAGGTGTACCAATTTCAGTAAGGAACAGTTCAAATATGCAGGCACTATAAGCCTTTAACCAGAAATTTCCAGCTCAGAAGGGCAGAGTCCAGCTTCTCCTCCCACAAGAGTACAGACCATGAACCTTCTTAATGTAAAATAACTGGCCTGAAGCCCAAGTGCTTAAACCAGAACTAATACACTTTTAGAATAACAGACACTGAGCCCTCAATCAGCAGTTCCCAACTTAGAAGGATGTAAGCTACCTGTCATGCCACCACAGTATCCTTGACATTTAATGAGACTCACCCTCCTGTCATAGTTAGTTCCGTGTTTTGGGGCTGTCAAGCATGGTATGAGGTGTAACCTGGTAGTGCTAGGGTGCTCTTGGGAGTCTTGAACCTGTTGTTAATTACTGCACAGATATCAACATTCTCCATGCAGAGTAGAGGTTGTACTGCATGCATCTTGCGGTTTACATGTCTGGCATTGAGTATCATTACTTCGATTTTCTTATCCCCTGTGCTACCTATGTAGGTGGCCTTGTGTTTTCAGCCTTACCACCAGAATGCAAAGATGTGCAGACATTGCACTTTTGTAATTAATAGTGGTGTACAAAACTATACAATGACAATCATACTGTTAATGCATCAGGCATGCTGGAATATACCCACAATGATATCATTACACTGTACTGTTAACAACATGATAATATTACTACACTTCTATGTAGTCATCCTGTGCATCAGCACCATGATACCCTGTTCCTGCATCAATGTTACAGATTGCAGGAGGTGGCACAGTTTCATCCTATGCACAGGGTGTGTACTTGGTATGCCTGAGTCTGCCACTGATACATCCAATCGACATGTATGTGTGTGTGTGTTAGTGAGGGACAACAGTACAAGATGGGGCAATGTTGATGCGGTGTGTGCATGTATGTCTTAGCCCTAGGTGTTAGCATTATGCATGTGTGTATGCATGCACACAGTTCCACCTCATGGCTGCCATATACGGGTGTTTGTGGACAGCCACAGACTGTACCTGCCATGTCATATAGATCACTGTCTCTGGCCACGGACACAGTACCTGTGCCTGGCAGGGATGCTACGGACAAAATCAGTTACTAAGCCAGACTGGGTACTGTCATCAGAAGCAGTTGGTTGATGACTGGACACATGTCCCTGCTGGGACTGTCCAGAGCCATGTGCACATGGTCTCCTAGGGCGGTCTGATGACAGCATAGACCCAGCATTGCTGGGGCTGGTACTGGCACTATGGGAGCAGCTGTGGGTTTGTTGTCGTCCGTGATGACTGCCAGCTGCTGATGTTGCTGGCATACGTCCACGTCGATGCTTCAAACTTCCTGAATAACTCTATGAACAACTATGAACAACAACTGCATTGCCCTGGCTCATGGACATGTTGTTGTGGAACAGATCTAATGTGTCCCCCCAATGTCTATCAGTGACCTCGGTGAAATTACGGATGGCAGCTGCAACATCACACATAGTGTCATTCATAGCAGTGCGATGTGCTCTAAGATCCCTCAGATCCTGTCTGGTGTACCGTTCCATATGTGCCTGTGCCTGCATTACAGCCCGGAACATAGCTGAGGTTGAAAGACCTCTGTGGGCATGTCTGACAGGGGCAGTACGACCACGGATGCTCCCACGAGAACCCCTGGACATCTGCCTGTGTGGTACCATGTCAGGACTCTGGCCATGGCTGCTGTGAGGGGATGCATGTGCCACTGATACCACATTACCCTGGTCAATGCCCACTGTATGCTGTCCCTCACCTAAGGACATTGGTGACAATGGATGTATTGGCAGGATGACTGTGCGCATTGATGGGGTTAACTGCTGTGTACTGTTGATTAGCTGACCAACAACAGACCCTGTCACACCTCCCTGTGCCATTACACATGTATCATCATTATCACTATCCCCAGCAGTGGCTTCAGGTTCCCTGCTGCACACCACCAGAGCAACACCAGAACCTGTGAGAGGAAGAAAGGAAACACAGTTTACAATGTGTACACAATGTTACCACAACACATGCACACATGCACACATGCACAAATGCACACATGGGCACAAGCACACATGGGCACATGCACACATGCACAAATGCACACATGGGCACATGCACACATGCACACATGCACACATGCACAAATCCACACATGGTGACATGCACTCATGCAAACATGCACACATGGGCACATGCACACATGGGCACATGCACACATGCGCACATGCACATATGCACACATGGGCACATGCACATTCCTCAGTACATGAGATACAAACACACAGACACAAACACACCTGCAATCCAACACATAGAAATACTGTTTGAGGGTATTATTACTATTATTATCATTAGTATTAAAAGTATTGTTATTACACACTCACCAGCATGGATTGGCTGCCTTGCTGTTACTCCAGAGGGACCTGCACAAATAAGACATTTATTGTCAGTGGGCACAAGTGTGCCATTGATACTGTGAGTATGATACAGTACAGTAGTACAACAGTTGGCTTACACAGGTCTACTGCTGATATTGAGAATATCAATCTTGCACAATAATTTCCAGGATAACAGCTACAAACACAGTACACATCTCACACATGCATAAACTACCAGTGTAGAGAACAGTCAACTATAGATATGGCATGTTACCTGCACGCTCCATGTCCACATGCTGGGTGGCTCCAGCCTCCATCATTACACACGTCTGTGGATGTTGTTGTTGTTGGGCTGGAGCCACAACACTTAGGAGGAGCTCCTCCAGTCTGGTGACAGACATTTCTAATTAAATCACTGCAGTGATGGCATACCTGCTCATATGTCCGGTTATGCATGCCTATGTCATTTATCCGACGGACAAGGTCTTGCCACAGTGCAGCCCTCTCCTGCTGGTTCTGGCTGGTCCGGGAAAAGAGTGTGGCAAAATCCCGCACCAGGCTCTGGTGTATCTCCTCATCCTCTGCAGCCGAGTAAGAGGGGTTGCACTGATGCACCATCGCTCTGGAAGGAAAAGAAAAATAGGTGAGCAAGTAATATGGCACACATAATACTCTACTGTAGTGATATCACTGAACTGCCATATATAGTATCTGTCTGTCTATCGGGGGATACACATGTAAATAACCACATATCAGTGCTCAGCCAACAACTGTGTGACAGTGCCTGACACACTCCATACAACAAACTAGTATACACCAGCAGTCGGCACACTGTTTGAGGTCCAATGCACAACCTCACACTGGGGGTATGTATCAAGGTAATGGACGGGGAACATTGTCATCCCATGCAATGCACAGTTAAAATTTCAATGGTAATGCACCCTAGTCTTTGTGGCTATACCCCTACCTACACTGCAGTCATATACAGGGAACCACAGCACAACATATGGCAATGTAGTATGTTTGTATCCCAATACCTGACACATCTTTCTCTGGCCTCACACCAAGGACACACACTACCATGACAGACACAAAGTCATGCAGAGCAAGAACACCCTTACAGACCTTGCACACAGTCAGTGGCACACTTATTCCACCTCACATAGTTGGTATTGCAATGAGTACATGTGTGTGTGCATTGTGTCATAGGTAGGTAGTATGCTATTGGCCCTGGGCCTACAGAAGCATACTGTTATGCTACCCTGCCCCTTGGGACACATGTAATGTGATTGTACTTGCTCCTGTCAGACAGTTACACAGGGTGACTCATATGGCATATTACCTATCTGCATAACATTCAACAGGGGTATGTATGACATCTACTAATGAGGAGCCTTGCTTCTTAATGCTGGGTGGTTTACTCCAGGGTATGGCTTATTTGTGGGTAGGAATCTGTACCTCCACCATGTGCTCTTTACTGCGGTGCCAAGGATGACAGACATAGGTCATTTAGGCTGGGGATATTGTGAGGTGTTACCATGGTTGTTGGACAACTGTTATGGGTGTGACTTAACTATGTATATCCAGCAGTGGTAACTTCTGTGTAGGTAGTATGAAAGGCACTCTATCTGTGGTTTTGTCAGTCACTCTACGTAGGTAATGTGTTTGAGGGCATTATCATTGTTTGTTAGGTATGACTGTGTCTTTCTCCCTTTCTGTAGTTGTCATGGGAGGTACATACCGTGTAGGACATTGTGAGGTGTAGAGGGGTACAGTGACCTACATTTCCCTAGCTGACACACCGTTTGTGCTGACACGTACCATGTACAGGAATTACAAGACTAGTGTGCCACTGTGAATATCAAAGGGGAGGCTATTGTACACTTGTTTCCCATGTTCCCTTCTGACCCATCCAGTAGTAGGCAGGCAACCACCTATGTGGTGGTTAGTGGTGAAAGTGTTTTGGAATGGGGTATGGTACTCCAGTATCCACACTGGTGTTCAGTCCATGCCTTTGTCACCAGGCACCTGTTGCAATACATCTGCACACATGTGCCTCTCTCAGTATATATATATATATATATATATATATATATATATATATATATATATAGAGAGAGAGAGAGAGATATTCATATACATACATATCTCTAGACATTCATATCTGTCTGTATATGTGTATGTATCTATATATATCTATATATGTATGTGTCTATTACATATATATGTATATACATATTCTATCTATCTATATATGTCTATCTATTTATACATCCCTCTCTATCTATGTACACATATATGCATATTATATATATATATATATATATATATATATATATATATATATATATATATATATACACATATATAAATATACATATACATATATATATATATATATATATATATATATATATATATATTTTTTTTTTTTTTATTTACACATACGAATACACACACTATAAACATCCATTACTGTACAACCTACATTGTACGTTGTACTACAACCTACACTGATATGTGGACATAGCAACCTTCAAATACATATGTATGTCCAGCCTTCACTAACAGTTGTAGTATGTCCCCTGCCCTATGCACATCTTCACATATATATATATAGATACAGACTGCTAACACATATGGAGGGTTCACAGTATGTAGATTATTAGATTATGTAGTTTACATTACCTTTGTTTCTGACTGTTGTTTGGGATGGCTTGCTGCTGGCTGGCCTGCTGATGTTTGGCTTTCTGATGGTTGGCTTGATGTTTTTTTATTTATTTATTTATTTATTTTAGTCTCTCTCTCTCTCTCTCTCTCTCTCTCTCTCTCTCTCTCTGTCTCTCCCTCTAGTTGTTGCAATGAAACTATTGCATGTGTGGACTGGGAGTACAGGCTGCTTTTGTAGGTATCTGCACATGTGCATGTGATGGCCTCTGCACCAATTGTTAGCCAGCATTTACTAATTGCATGCAGCCTGCTGTGTGGTAATTGCAGTTCTCACTGTGATTTCAGGACAGAGCTATAAAATGTTAGGTTAGGTAGGCGTAGCCCTTTCAGATTTACAAGGTGGGGACCATGCTGGTATGCTGTGGACACTGTTCTGTGAGTGTAAAGGTTGGTATGTCTCTCATATTTAAGGCTGTGTTGTAGGCACTGAAATGCATGTTGTACTGAAACCTGACTGTTGCTTCTTCTAGTTCATTCTTCTCAGTGTGTATGTTAACTGACACCTAATAATACTAATACTGTTTAAATGGGAGTATGTGCTTTCCTGTGGGACTTGTGGATTAACTGGTATACAGCAGTGGCTCTTGCAATTTGTTGCTATGGCTTCACTATTTAGCCTTTACATTCACTCCTTGAAGGCCTGCTAGGTGTCTTTACTGGAATGTGTTGCTATGGCTTTCCTATTTTCCATTTACATTCACTCCTTGTAATGCTTGATATATTTCTTTCAGCAGCAATTCCTTATATGTTTGGTGTGGTTTGTTGGTACTGCATGCAGTCTGGTCTGGCCAAGGTGTGGGGCTTGACACCTACAAGGGTATTTTATTTTGCTGCTGAGCAGTAGTGGGGCCATGTACTTTGTACTAACAGTTATGGATATCAGGCACATGCAGCACTTGTAAACTGCTATACTGTCCTTATTTTATTAGTTGGCTACATCCTTTGATATTTCTGGGTTGTACTCCTACATGAGGGTGTGCTTGTGGAAGAAATTCTACAGCTATTCACAGAGTGTGTGACAGCAGACAGAATGATATGCCTGTGGGTTTGGGACACTTGCAGGCCTCAGATACTCTCAGGTGTATCTTTTAGCAGCCTCAGGGAATGGTACATATCAGTGGGATACACCCGTAATATATTTCAGATATTCCACAGTTGTGACTGTGGGGTATTTTGAGCATATGTATTACTACACCATTTCTGAAATGCAAGTAGTGTGTACTTTAAGTAATTGACAGTTACCATTACGTGGGATTCCACACCTTTCTGCCTACTGTTAGTACATTTCACAGGGAGTCAGTGGGGCACAGTTAACATTTGTTTGCAAATCAGGAACATCCCTGTAAATCAGTCACAGTTGCGAGGTCTGGCCTCTTACCTATTCAAATATGGTGGTGTTTATCCTGCTCTGATAGTGTGTGTGGTTTGCAAGGTGCTACTGTCACATTATTACCTACTAGCTACCTACTAGCATGGCTGTTTCTCTTCTCACACTAATGTAATGCAAATCCACAAGAATTGCCAGTAAAGATACAAGAAAAGCTTTGTGTAATAGCCTTCCTATATTCCCTTTACATTCAGTCCTACTATTTCATGATATATTGCTTTCAGCACAAAGCTCTTGTATATCAGTCATGGCTTAGTGGTAAGTCATGCAGACTAGTGTTTCCAAGGTCCTGGGTTTGAGACTGACAGAGGAATTTTATTTTGCTGCTGAGCAGACTACATTCAGAGTGACTAAGGCACTTTTAAGCAGTTTTAAGCGGGTTAGCACTTGTTTGCGCGGAGCTCACGCATGCGCAGTGCCACTTAGCTTCACGCACACATGCTTAGCTAAGCGCACACAAGCGCACACCTGCTTACAACTGCTTAAAAGTGCTTACTCTTGTGCACTCCCGCGCTAATTTCTTTGAAAGAAAAGAAAATGGGGAGATAGGAAAGTGGTGAAAAAGGGGGCACAAAATGGGTAGGACAGTAGGAAAACAAGCTCGGTATTTGCAGGAAGGATGTAGGAAAGCCCATAGCTGCCCATTTCTTTATCAGCAACAGCTGTGCATATGTGTGTAATTTGGTGTAAAATTTGAAACCTTCCACCCCTGAGAGAGGGGTGAGGACAACAAAATATGTTGTACAGCCAATTGTAATTACCAGTTCGCATATCCAGCAGACATGTCTGCAAAATGGGCAGCTATGTATGGGGCGTATTTTTTTGCGGGAACAGAGTGCCCTTTTTTTTTTCTTTTTTTTTCAGGTGAGAGTGGAATGTGAGGTACAGGAAGTAGGTATATTTGGGGAGGTAGATAGGGGAGGCTAACAGACAAAACAAACAAGACGCATACAGGGGCGGAGTATGACACATGTGGGGGGAAACACAATTGACGGGGACGGATGTTTGGATATCACGAGCCCATGAGCCAACAGTGGAACTGAGATCCCCACCCATGGGTAGTTGCCACTGCGCCTTCACTGCCCAGGAATAGGCTGTGGTGGGGGCTGTGTAGGACGGGCAGCAGGCACACCCGTGAGTTGCGCCACCCGTGCCTCAAGCTGGTGTAGGGGTTCAAGCACAGAATGTCTGATCTCACTACGTACCACAGACCGGACACTTTGGAGGGTGAGTGGACGTTCTTCTCCGGCCACGCTTGCAGAGGGGGGACGAGCCCCATCCCCTGCAGCACTTCCACCTGAAGGTGGCACAGGGCCACCGGAGGAGGTTCCAGCCTGGGCACTAGTGCCAGGTGCACTCGTCAGCTGAGTTGGGAGAGGTGGGTCCGCTGGAACTCGCCTTCCCTGTTGTCCTATGTTTAGCAATATTTTATGACATTTTGGGTTAGTAACAAATACCATTCAAAATTAGTTGTAACAGCATGCATCAGTATTCCCATTAACCAAACACCCATGAATTCCAAACATTGAACAGCAAGCATAACACATGCATATTTTGAACAACAGTACACAATCCAACAGCATGCAGGGTTGATTGATGGCAACAGGCCATCAGGTTTGGATATGTGAACAGGGCACATGCATCAACGTACATGCAAATATGTATGAACCAACAGGACAAATGTCCATAGGAATTAATTTTGAATGCACATACCTAGTTTGGTGTGGAATGGCATTATTTGTGAATATAGGGTAGGGTGAAGAAATATTTCATTAACAACTTCAACTACCTATACATATGCTGTACATTTCTAGTAGCTGCAGATATATATATACCCTACAGGTCTTAGTACAGTTTCTTATATGTTACCTTAGGAATGCTGGTGATGGGAATGTTACTACTACATTAATATACATTGCATTTTTATTCATACACGTTCATATCTGCCTGTGTTCAGGTACAGCATCCTGCTACATTTGATTTATATGGCTCTAGACAACTGTGGATGCTCATTATTACATACAACCATACTATCTCCATATTGCAAGGGTACAGCAACATATCCAAATTGTGGGACAGACACATTCCAGTTTCAGTACTTTATTACAAACATTTCACTGTTTGGTTGTGGCTGTCTCATTCATTTCATTATGTACTGACTGCAGTATACTTTATTCAAGAGTTATTACAGCTTTCTTGGTGGATTCATACCTCTTTCTCACACTCTCACTTGTTTTATTTTTACAATTTAAGATGGTACTTAATTCTAGGCGTTATTAACATGTCTTAATTGGTTACAACAATCCTTTCCAACAGACTTACTTGTTTCAGATGGCAGATTTTAAAAGGGGATGTATTTGACACATGTCTATTGTCTTTAGCTTGTTTACCACTAATTTTTAGGCTGCAGCAGGTTATCTGATATTACAATACAGGTGGAAAATCTCTATTTCAGACTAGTTTAATTTTTATTTCTGGATTACAGGCTGCATCACTTATCTAATCATACAGTACTAGCAGAATCTTTCTTCTAGTGTTACTTGAACTTTATTAATATGTAACTACACTGAACTCTTTTACAAGCTGTCTCACTTATATTGTATAACAATTACAGAAAAATAATTACTAACCTGCCTGGTGGCGCAGCCGCACCAGCCTATCACCATAGGCTTGCCGATTCGCAGAACGCACACCTGCAGCTGTAATATAAATGAAGTAATATTGGAACATACATCTCCATAATATCAGCTAGGATAATTTCTTGCATACATAATTACATGGATACTTACTCAGTAGTGGGGCGTTGGGCATTTGCCGGGCCTCCTGGATCCACCAGTACAGTTGGTCCTGCTTTCGTCTCTTCAGATCTGCATGGTGGTGACGGACCTGTTCACCAGTCCTTGGTATGCCTGTGGCACTGGTGAGATCATGTGCCAACCGGTTCCACACCTCTGCCTTGTATGCACCCCACAGAACCTGGCCCTGCATGAGTTGAGCCTCATGATCATGGACTAGGAGCCAAACCATATATTTGGACTCCTCAAAACCCCACCTCTGTGCTCGGAAGTGACTGCCCTCTCCTACACCTGCCATCCTGACTGCAAATAGGTTCCACAATCAGTTATGCTGTGTATTCCCGCCTACGGGGCTTATATATGCCGTTTTTCCTGCACTTATCTGTGATTGGCCATTTTGGAAATGTATCAGCTTGATAAAACCTGCTTTGTCATGCTTCTATTTCCATTCATTCCTATATATATGCTAATACTGCATTTCTCAGTACAACTGTCATGGTTTAGTGGTTCAGTACTTTGACTATGGTGCACGGTATCCTGGGTTTGAGCCTGGGCATTGCTTTTTTTATTTTATGACTGTCTACACAGGCTAGGAGGTGTGTCTGTGTAAAGGCAGCTTTGATACAGCCTGCCCTACATTGCCCGCTAGTAAGCTGGTTGGCGCGTTGCACAGCTCCGCGCAAACAGGTTACCCTGGTTTACACGTCATTTGGCTATAAGCACACATATTATGCTGTGTGAGGTATTGCTCAGCTACGGGCACACAGTTTCAGCATGTTAAAGCGCTGCTCAACTCCGGGCACTCATATTACACCTGTTAAACCACTGCTTACCTGCAGGCAGTCATACTCAGCTTGGTACAGCGCTGCTCAGCTATGGCACTTATAAATTTTTTTTTTATTGTATCAGATTTCTTCCAAAATACATGGCCCATTTCACTACATTTTACTTAAATTATAGTTATATATATGTACATATATGTCAGGGGATTGTTTCGTGCTTATTTCACTAAAAATAGAAAATTATGTTGTTGGGGCTCGAACCGTGACTACCTCCTCTTTGGCCGACATCTCTACCGCTACGCTATTGCTACTTGGCTTAATTTGCATATTTAGATCTTATATGTTTTTCAATGACTGCTAACTGTGGCTGAGTGAAGGGCACACCCACGCAAATGAGCGCAATTACGGGCAAGCATTTTTGAAATTATAAAAAAAAAATTAAACTGTTAATTTTTACATTTTACATTACAGTTGGGTTTATAGTCTGTGGGGGCATGTGTGGTTGTGTTTCTTGACATTTCCGTGGACTTGCTCGTGGGAGTTTCTTTTCAGGACTGTGACTCTTCCTGGGGGCGTGTCCCTTTGCAGGACTCGGCGTGCAGACACGCCCCCTACTTTCCTACACGGACCGTGTTAGCCTAGGGTGTGATTTAGCATGCCCTCATGAATATGCATGGCATGCTGACATCACACCGTTTAACTGCAGCCTCCATGTAAAACTTGTTAACTCTTACACGGAGGTTTCGTGAATCCTGCCCAATGTAAAGGAACCTCATTAGTCATGATGGGCACAGATGGTAAGTATGTCATGTGTTTACAGTATTCCTTCTTCACCTAGTTCATTATGTTTTTCACTTTGAGAAGATATGTTTCTAGATTCTTCTATTGTGCTTGCAGTTCTGTTGTACATATGCATACAGCTCATTCATTTTGTGGAGTACATCATATAATTATGGAATCTAACAATATTTGCCAATGTTTACTCATTTCATGTTGCTTTTATCATTGTTTTCTATCTGTCTGTCTATCTATCTACATATCTGTCTGTAACTAACTGTTATGGCAATGTGACCCCTGCTGTATCTTAGTATTAAATATTTGTTAAGGATTATTACATGTTTAATACATTTTAGGCATGAAGCACGTATGAACTGTGGGTTTCATCAGATTACAATGGAATCCATAGGTAACAAACCATACTGAAGCATACTGCATTTCTGCTCAATTTCTTTATATTATTAAAAGGTGATGTCACTTATGACTTCAAGTTCAGTATGGTGTTCCACATTTGTTAACAAATTACATAGCTGTTGTCCAACTTTGTACATATATTTGCATTTTAATATTGTGTTGAGTAGTCTTTCCAAACAATTACTTAAGCAGTTGCAAAGACATTGCTGGTCCTCGTCTGTTCAAATTTTCTTTAGCTGACAAGTAATACATTCAATGAGTGGACATCTGCATCTTTCCACATCTATACAATGGTTGTCCACTTTTATTACTTAGATATTACTGGTATTCATAAACATGTGTGTTTAGTCACCATGTAACTATGATATGTAGCATTATTGTGTGTGCAGAATGCTTTGTTATATATTGCACATTATTTATTTATTTACATTTGTTGACCGGGAATGTCCGACTGGACGCAGGTCCATTTTCAGCGGAGGCCCGGAGAGAAAAGCTCCACAAATTAAAATATTACAGACATAGTTACAGATGAAGAATCGTAGCAAATAAAATATTACAAACATAGTTACAGATGAAGAACATAGTACATTCAGTAGATAACTAGCATCTGTACTATCCACAAAGTCATAGCAGATATTAACAATTGTTACAATAAGAAGTTACTGCCATATAAAAAGTAGATAGGCATGGAAGTATCAGAGCTTGCTGTAATCAAAGGTAGTTTGTGGGTTGGAAGAGAGGTAGAGGGTAGATGGAGTGGGAGAAGTTAGAGGGGAGAGTTACAAGGGCATAGCCAGCATGTTTTTAGGTGCGCTTTAAGTAAAGCTTTGAAGTGGGTGCATGATGGTAGAGAGGTTATTGTGGGGGGCAGGGTGTTCCATAATTTGGCTATAGCGCTGGAGAATAGTGCTTCTCCAGCAGTGTTATTGGCTCTAGTAACCTGTAATTTATTTTTGTTGCTGGATTGTAGTGGTCTGGTGGTGAGATAGAGTTGGAGTAGATACTGGAGGGATAGGACCTTTAGAGGATGGTTAACCAGTTTGTGGGTGAGTGTGAGTTGATACCATTTGAAGGAGGTGAGGGAGTTCTAGCCAGCTTAGTTCAATAAGTGAGAAACAGTGGTGACTGTGGTAGGATGCCCCAGTGGCAAATTTGGTGATTTTGTTGTAGCAGGTCTCAAGTTTATTTAGATCGCATTGCCTTATGCTGGTATATATTGGAGAGGCATAAAGTAGAGTGGAGATAAGGTGCAAATTTACAACTGAAATCCTAGCTGCTCTGGTGAGGAGTTGCTTATTTCTATATAAGGCTCCTAGTTTTTGTTGGACTTTGCTTATGGTCATGGATATGTGAATGTCAAATTTGAGATTGTTGTCTATTTCGACTCCTAGCAATTTGGTATGATATGTTGGGTGGATAGTGGTGTTATCTTTTGCTGTGATGTTAAAGTCAGAGTTGTTTTGTGAATGTTTGGTGGGTTTGAAGATGAGGAGTTTAGTTTTGTTTGGGTTTAGTATTAACTGGGCATCGGATAGCCAAGTTTCAACAGAGGAAAAGGCATCATGTGTGACCTTTTGCAGTTCAGGTAGGGACTGGGATGAGTAGATGATGGTTGAGTCATCTGCATATTGTATGAGTGTGCCATGTTTGGTGGCAGAGGCTAGATTATTTGTGAAAATAGAGAAGAGTAGGGGTCCAAGGATGGGTCCTTGGGGAACACCAATAGAGACAGGTAGTTGGGGAGATATGTTGTTTTGCCATACAACAGATTGCTGACAGTCATAAAGTACAAGTATTCAGACTCAATGTCTTCTGTTACTGTATAACATGGAGGTGTCTGCCAGACCTCATGTATACCCATGGGTCTCACAGGTAAATGCCTGTATGGCTTATGTAGTAAAGTGATGCTGGGGATAAATTGCAGGGTTTGGAGGAGGTATAATGTCACAGATGCAGGTTTGACAATTACATCTGTTACTTATTTATTTATTTATTGACATTTGTTAACCGGGTTTGTCCAACTGGGTCATAGGACCCTTTTCAGTGGAGACCCAAGGAGAAAAGTTCCAAGAGTATAAACAACAAATAACAAACAGCAGTAAAAAAAGCAAGGTCAATTTTTATATAACAAGCGAGATAATGTAATACAAAGTAATTTTCAATTATTACAGATGAGCAAAATTTATATGAAATTTGAACATACATGTTACATATATCAAAATTAGAATCAGTCCAAAAAAGAAGGATAGCAGCATACAATGAATATAAGAGGATAAATATAGTTTGCACAGTAGCCAATGAGAGAGAAACAGAAAAATTGCAAGTATAGAAATATTTACAGGAGGGAAAATGTTAGAATAAAAATAATTGCAAATGAGAGAGAAGCAGAAAAGGAAGAAAAAAGGTCAGGTAGGAAGAGAGTGGTAAAAGACCTTGGGTTGGGAGTCCATGGAAAGAAATTAAGTAATGGAAAAAAGACAGCAGACTCTTACTAGATAGATGTCATGTAGGGTAATTGCAAGGGCAAGACCAGGAACTGCAGAAACAGTCTTTGAGAGCTATTTTAAAGGTATAAGGGTGAGTAATAGATCTGACATTTGGTTGTAATTTATTCCAAGCCTTTGCTACGGTACAGCAGTAAGGTAGTTTGCCAGTATTTTTATTGGCCATGTAAACTTGCAGTAGGTTCTGTTGTGAGCTTCAGAGAACTCAGTTGGGGTGTAAGGCTGGATGAGAGAGGTGAGAGAGGGGCAGGAAGAGGATTCATGCAAGATTAAATGAGCCATAAGAAGCTGGGGTAATAAGATTTGGTGATAAAATTCCTGTCACTGCAGGTTTTTTTAAGGCTATGCAGTGGCGATACCGGTAAGGTTGGTTGCATGTGAATCTTCCAGTTCTAATTTAGTCACAAGATTAGATTGGAGGAAAGTGAGTATAGCAGCAACATAAAGTAGTTTGGGTAGTAAGAAGGTTTGTGCAAGGGAGATTTTTTATGTCTGTAGAGCAGACGTAGCTTTTGATGTTTTTTTTTTTAGTACATTGTTGTATGTGTAAGTCAAGCTTCAGATGGTCATCGATAATAACACTTAATAGTTTGGTATGAGGTCCAGTGGAGATTATTGTATTATTTAGGGAGGAAACCAAAAAGGTTGCTTTGTAATGTTGGAGAGTTGTAGAAAGAAATAGGAGGAGTTTAGTTTTCTTAGGGTTCAATAGTAGTTGATTGGAAGTAACCCATCTTTCAACAGAGTGAAGAGACTGTTGGGTGAGGGTATGAAGATGAGTAATATCATCAGAGCAGGCGATGATTGTTGAATCATCTGCATATTCAATAATGGAAGAGTGGACAAGAAGAGTGGAGGTTGTTAATAAAGATATTAAAGAGTAGGGGCTCTAGGATGGAGGCTTGGGGCACCCCAGTTTGAACAGGTAGGAAGGGAAAGAAATTAGATTGCCATTTGACTGCCTGTAATCTGTTTGATAGGTAGATGGAGAACCATGATAGAGCAGAGTTAAAAAGGTTTAGTGAGGATAGTTTGGATAATAGTAGCCTGTGGGAAACAGTATCAAAGGCCTTAGATAGGTCAAGAAACAAGCAGGAGACTAATTATTATTGTCACTGGATTTTGCAGTGGTATTTATGAAGGACGTCAGAGGAGTGGCAGTACTATGTGTTACTTGCATTTAGGTGTCAGATTTGCACTGATATATCATTTTTAAGTGTGTCTTGGTCTTTTGTGTTTGTGTTATTAATGCAATGTGTTACAACATTCATGGCCGGCCTTAACCCAAGTCGATCTATTTCGCCCAATACTCCCCTCTACCTCATGGGACCTCACACAAGGTTATGACAGGGTCATTGTGTGGCCCAGAGATTTGCCCAAGAGACACTACAACCAAGTGCAATGTGTTTTCATACTGTAGTCTTACTCTATCTATAGTTACAAGGCTTGTCAGGAGTGGACATTTCACATCATGCACTGTAATGGTGTTAAGTTCAGTTTTATTAGTAACTGCAGCTTCACTTAGTGTTTGTTGCTCATGCTCCTAGAATGGTTAGTTACTGTTAACAAGGATTTCAGACCAATACTGGTCAGACTAACCATTTGCTTTTGTGCACTGCTCCAGTTACTGACTCAGAAGGTAAGACCGGGCTTAACTTGAAGACTGACAGAGGTATTGTGTTTTCTTTTCTTTTTGTGTTGACATGAGTATTATTATTGGCTGTTAATAAATACAGTTGCAATAAATAACTGTGGAGTACTCACTCTTAGGCAGAATGAAAACATACATTAGTAAACATATTAAAAATAACAGATACAATGAAAGTGAGGTAGCATCTGATCAGTAAATCTTGGGACAAAATGTTGCTAGTCCAACAGTATGGCAAAGAAATGCTTGCTGCAGGCACATATAGGAATAAATAATCCCAGAAAAGTTAAACATGAGGTATGTGTTCTGCATGTGGGAGGCAGAGATGAACAGAAAAAAATATTCACTTTACTGAAAGTAGGAAAACATTAACAGAAACAGCATGAATCACATATACTGCAGGAATATTACAGTTTGGGTCACATGCAAAATAGTGGGGAGGCAAGCAGAAACTTAAAACTAGAAAACAGTTGGATTGTATTGGGAAGGAATTTTTGGGGAAGTGTATTGTAGAAAATAGAATAAACAGTAGAGCTGCATGCTGTCCATACAAACGTGAGTCTCCTTAAGTTATTCTGATTTCCTCTCACTTACCAAAACATAATGGTTAGTGACTATTTTCCCTGCAATAAGTCCTTAATGTCACCATTATGTCCTGGGAGATGGCCATTAAAGAGCTGCATGTATTAGCCTACTTACACAGTGAAACACGTAATTATAAAATAAATATAAACTTTCAGAAATATTTATATGTGGGGCAGTGTAATCAATGTCATTTCCAAAAGGTCTGAGATTATTATTATTATTGTTATTGTTGTTAATGAGCATTCTGGGGAAGTGCAACAGTTTTTTATACCACATTCACTGTAACGTGGTATGAGACTTAACTTGATAAGGAACTCCAACCATTCAGAGCAAGGGCAGAAGGTGAATGGAATCCAATGGAGGAAGAAATTGGGTAATATGAGATGAGAATGTGTAACGGGAATTAGAAACTTTTGTTCTTTTTGGCCCCCTAATCTTCTCACAGCCATTAAGTGCAGCCTACTGGCTTAGTTGTCCACTATTTCCTGGCATTCAAGGACTTTGGGCATAGAAGGTAAGAACTGGGGACTGTGATGAGGCAGATTTTATTAAATATCATGTTACAAAATGCACCCGCTTCTTAATGGCATGGTCTGCTTGGTGCTACCTGCAGTGCCTGCTAAAGTCACTGGGGTGTGTAGGAGACTTAGCTTACAAAGATTTTAAGAACTATGTTGCATGTGGTGCAAAATCCACACTTTCCAAAGCATGAGGAATGCTGGCATGAACTGACATATTAATGGATATTTTGTGGATATGTGGTTGAATTAATCCTATAAATAAGACTGGATACCACACATGATTTATACTCTTGTCACCCACACTTTCATGTGTTCTAGATGACTCAATTAACCTCCAGAAGAGAACTTGTCCCTCAGGGAGACTAACATTATACCCAATGCCCTATAGCACCTTGGCAGGTATCTTCCTTGAAGGATGGGTGATTTGGTGTGGGGGATCATTATGGCATGACATGCCCACCATGGTTAGAGATATGGACAGCCAGAGCATGACAGCTTAGGAATATTATTGTAGATGGCAACAGTATGTCACAGGTAGGGGGCTACTATTTCTTGTCAAAATGATGCCCAGCTTTTTCTGGCATCACACTACTACCTATGCCATGACAGGTGCATTCCATGTAGTGTAGTGGCAGCGAAAGTGGCCTACTTAGACCCAGGGATATGTCCTTTATTAACCTATGTAATACTGTAGATATTAGAGGTCACTTGTCTACACATTGACATCTGTTGCATGTTCTTATGTGTTGAATGACTCAATACCAGACTCAGTCCTGCATTATCTTCAGAGGATGACATGCCAGGTAAGTGTTCTCCCATCAGTCAAAATTGTATGTTGTTAAGAGGTTTATGAGCTTCCATAATGATTACATGTCCTCTGTCATAGATACATCACAAGGGAAAATAATTGAGCAAAGCCACCCAGGTATATGTTGCTTTATTGTGCTGTATGTATACATGACATTCCATCCACTAACTCATAGTACAACTCTGTGGTCATTTGTGTTGCATAATTACATCTGTTTCATGTTCTTATCTTTTTCACAGCTCAACATTGAACTCTGACTCCTGCTTTTTCCTCTAAGGATAACATGGTGAATAAGTGTGCTCCCCTATCGGTCAAAGTAGTATTCTGCAATAAGTCTTTGTGTTTCCTTGTTGATCACATGCCCTCTGCTACAGGAATATCACTCCTTCCACAACCATTGTGACCAGGTATGTGAAGGATGAACTTGTAGTTGATTTGAGTTCTGCATATGGCTTAAGATGCATTGAGCTACCTCATGTTCTGCTCTCGTGTAATGTATCCTACATTTATTTGTCTCTGTACTTGCATCCCCTCCCCTTTTCACTCCCTTACTGAATCTGTCCACTAATTCTAACACAGTAATTGATGTGGTACAGAGAAGAAGTGCAGACGATGCCAGCCATGCATTGTAAAGGACTTTGCATTCAGGTTGACTTTGTTCAACCCATATGGTAACAGGTCTGTACTGGGGTATAAACCCCAAAAGAGAGGACAGTGCACAGCCAGCCAGTAAGCTTACAGTGGACAATCAGTTACTGTTCAAGATGACTACATTGCTCAACTGTCCCCAGGGGAATCTGACAGTGGTGGTAAGACAGCAATGGACAACTAACATCCATTTGACAGCACATGCCCAGATAGTGGTGATGCATGGACATATATCTGAAAGTGTATACCTTCTGCTACAGGCACATGATTGGTCTTAGCATAATTTGGCACTAACTGTGATGATTGGATGGGAGATAGGAAATTTACCTTGGGGATCACGTCAGTTGCCCTGCTAGACTGGGGTCCAGGGAAGTAAATACTGTGGGAAGAAATAGCCAGGGAATTGTTATGGCTAGGCTTGTATAGGCCCTAGGGCCAATAGCCTAGTACCAACCTATGAACCTATAAACCTATGCAACTGACCATGTGGCATAGCAGATCGATGCATTACATGAAGATCAGGAGTGCAGACATAGTGAGATGATGGCAGCAACAGCTGCACACTGAGATAGTGTGTCCTCCCTTGCATGCTGTATAGAGCAACTTGTCTCAGCTGTGCTTGAGCAGTGCAGCAACAGTACGCAGGCCACCCATGCCTTAACCACATGATCAATATGCCACCATATGGAAGAAGGTGACCATGTCTGTCACACCACCCCATGGCATCTATATATCCATACTGCTTGTGCTGATATGTACACATACAGCTGTTGTGTGTCTGTAAAAAATGAACCAGATGTCTGTAGCTGTAATGCCTGGAGCCGTACTGAACAAAAAATAAATCTTATTTTATCTTTCAGAATAAAAGTTTTGATTCATTGAGGGTATAATAAAGGTGATTTATTATGTAAAAAAAATAGTTTGTATAGTGAGCAGCAAAATATAATGAAAATAGCATACAGTGAATGTAGATATAGTCATATATTACTGAAACTGTGTTGACACTGCTGATGAACTGAATCAAAGTGAAGCTTTTGTAACTTGAGACTGCTGTTCTGTAGCACTGAACTCGGAACTGCATGTAATTCTGCATCTTCGGAATTAAAACAAATCGTACTGTTTTCTGTAGTTTCTGTAAAACTCAAAACTTCTGTTCTTATCTTATGACACAGCTTAACCAAGCCATCTTTACAAAATTTTCTTCAATCTGATTTCAACATTGTTAACCCTTTTGACCAAACATTTAGTCAGCAAATCTTTGAGTGATAACCCATTCCCAAGCACAGCATGTAGTGCTACTATATGATGTTTGTTTTGTTGAGGGGGTGGCATCTTGGCAGAACTGGTAGGTGCAGTATGTAAAGCTATTTTTACCTTGAAGTGAATGGGAAATGCAGTTTGCATTTTAATTTATTTTGGTATTACTTTTTTTGCATTTTAGCTTTTAGCTTTTAGTATAAATGTAGATTTGGGTTTGAGGTTTGTTTCAGGTGGGCTAGGGAATTTCAGGGTTGGATATATGTCTGAGTTTTGCACATGCACACTGTGATCTTTTACTTTCGATTTTAGCAAATAGCATAAATATATCTGGTTTAAGAGAAATCTTAGAAGCTTTGATGGCCCTACAAGGTTGTGCATAAACATGTGCTGATGCACCAAAAGTGGAAATACATATTTGATGATGTGCCAAAACTAAAGAAATATAGATAAATGAAAATAGCTACAGTGTACCAGATAGTTTATCAAACCCTTTGTGTGCTATTTACTATATATATATATATATATATATATATATATATATATATATATATGTATATATATATATATATATATATATATATATAGATATATAGATATATATATATATATATATATATATATATACATATGTGTGTGTGTGTGTGTGTGTGTATATATATATATATATATATATATATATATATATATATATATATATACATGGGTTCACTACATAATTTCGAAATACTGAAATCCTGAATTTCAGTATTTCGAAATTATAACACCGAAGCCTTGAAATCCCAATACACCAGAAGCGCGAAATTCGAAATACTGAACTTCAGATTTTCTGGTGTTGCGGTGTGTAAATGGATAAGTGTAAGTTCAGGTAAGTATGTATGACTGTGTCGGTTAGGAGCTTTAGTGTATATTAGTGTGAGTTTTGGCTGTGATGTGTTTGTGCAAGAGGCTGTGAAATGTGTGGGTGTCAGTTACCTTTGTGTGTGTGATTGTGCGATCTCAGAGTTAGTATAAATAAGTAGGGGGGTGTGGGGGGCACAGCCCCCACATGGTACAGGGGGCTTGCCCCTCTGCTTGTCTGTAGTGTAGGATTGTATGTTTGATTGTGGGGGGAGATTGTGTGTATGTGTATGTGTGTGGTGTATTTGCAGTGTAGGTTCACAATTTTAAATTTCGCAGTTATGAGATTTTGGGATTTCAAGCTTTCGGCTATAGAATTTCAAAATACTGAAATTTGGAATTTCAGTATTTCGGGATTCTATAGTTAACCCATATATATATATATATATATATATATATATATATATATATATGTATATATATATTTATATATATATATATATATATATATATATATATATATATATATATATATATATATGTATATATATATATATATATATATATATATATATATATATATATATGTATATATATATGTATATATATATATATATATATATATGTGTGTGTGTGTGTGTGTGTGTGTGTGTGCTGTACGAGTTACCGCTGCATGCATCACATCGCAAGGTGAAAAGGTGGTGTTTCTGTTGCTGGTATAGTTTGTTGAATTATGTAATGGTTGGAGTCCATTATATCAACCAGTACATAATTCAAGGGGTTTTGCCCTTTTTTCAAGTTTGTGCAGCCATGGAGTTAGTATATTTAATTTCCATGGTGGTGGAAACTGAAGCCTCCCCACTTAAAAAGCTGTTTTTTTTTTGTTTTACTTTTCTTAATCACAAATGTAATCTATTGATTTACATTTCTGATTACTTTTTTCCAATTAATTTAGTAGTAATTAATGGCAATCGCCGGTAAGTATGTTCGATGCTTTGTGTTTCAGTCAAACTCACTGGCTATTATTCATTATTTTACAATGACAGCTTATTACTGTTCAAAGATGTGCAAGCTAATTGGTCAGCCCAGCCAGTGTGCCCATTGTAAATCAAACATATACCAATAGAAAAAGCCTGTTACTGAAGTATCATTGAGTGGCCAGACTTTCTTCTATTAGCATATGCTACAGACGTATACATCTCAACTGTCCAGATTTCACACAATATTCAGATTTTTGCCCCATATTTTTGGTCTGTTCCTCATAAAATTAGTGGTTTTCCAACAACTCACTAAGGATTGAAGTCGCTAAATAATGACACGCATTTCAGTTTCAGACTTCCAATCCTTCAGACAAAGCTCGATAATACAAGTCTTGTTAGTCTAGCAGCTTCCTAACTCTATAAGAGCAACATTTACAATCAGTGCCTGTTTTGAGCACTTTGCCCCCTGTTATTTAAGGCTTCTTGAGATAAAGGTTGAGAGGTACATACAGAGAGCAGAGCAAATACAAGGAAAATCAGGTACAATCCACAAGAAACATACACAATTTTCCTTGTATTTCTACCCTGTCTTTCTCATATGTCTAAACTGTTCAAATTTTATAGTTAAAAAAAAAGCAGTGGAGAGCTTCCTCTCTCTGTTGCTTGTTTTTAGGAGCACTGATGTACTGTGCAAGCATGGGAATATAAGACCCATATGCATACACAGTACATCAACAAACATGGAAGAATGAGGAAACAATGCATGGAATACTACAGCACTGTTATACAATGACATTATTTAAGAAACATAAGCAATTTCTTTCTTAAATAATGTCATATTATAACAGCACTAATCAACATGAGAGTCCAGGTATATGAGCATTTACTCACACCCACTCTTCAGTTATTACTTAATAAACTTAGATAGATAGATAGATAGATAGATAGATAGATAGATAGATAGATAGATAGATGGATGATAATTTACACACATATACATGTATGTATATATATATATATATATATATATATATATATATGGGTCTACATTGCTAAATCGAAAGTACGGTTCATCAAACCATACTTTCTCGAACTCACTTCCGCGAAAGTGCATTCTATCGAAAATGCACTTTCATGGAATAAACAACTAAAAACTAAATAAAAAAATAACACACTACACAGTACCCCCACACCCCCTACTTTAATATTCTCACTCCAAGATCGCACTACAGTGGGGAAAAAGGAATATTCCCTTATCCCCACTGTACTACAATCTCAACAAGAGTTTCCTTAGTTGTACATCAACAATATATGTTGATGTACAACTAATGGTACATGCAAACGGCATGTTATTTTTTTTATTTTGTTTTCTTTAGCGAAAGTGCATTTTTGACAAAATGCACTTTTGCTAAAGTATTTTCGACAAAGTACTGTTCGATGAACCATACTGTCGACAAAACAAATAGGACCTATATATATATATATATATATAAAAACAAAGAGTTAAAAGGTCACACTGAAAAACTAATGAGAAAAAAAACTAAATGAAAACTCCAGCCAAGCTAGAACTTTCAAAGAGTGACCTCCCAAACCTCCTGTAACAGAGGCCTATGGAATATATGCAAATGACCCTTATGAACATCAGGTGTTTCAGCTATATGGCGATTCTGAATGCCCATGACTTTTACGTTTGAAGTCATTTTAATGGACAATTTCAGGCCAATAAAGCCAAACCCCACTAGCTATGGATATGCATATTTCGGCCTTGTTATGACCTCTTCAGCATAGCATAAGCAGAGTGTTTGACTAAGCTTAAGAAACACGAGGTAGTTAAACCTGGCTGATGTCCATTTTCATTAGGGTAATTGCAAAATATCCCAAATAACAAATTAAAACACATAAAAACAAAGAGTTAAAAGGTCACACTGAAAAACTAATGAGAAACAACTAAATGAAAACTCCAGCCAAGCTAGAACTTTCAAAGAGTGACCTCCCAAACCTCCTGTAACAGAGGCCTATGGGATATATGCAAATGACCCTTATGAACATCAGGTGTTTCAGCTATATGGCGATTCTGAATGCCCATGACTTTTACGTTTGAAGTCATTTTAATGGACAATTTCAGGCCAATAAAGCCAAACCCCACTAGCTATGGATATGCATATTTCGCCTTGTTATGACCTCTTCAGCATAGCATAAGCAGAGTGTTTGACTAAGCTTAAGAAACACGAGGTAGTTAAACCTGGCTGATGTCCATTTTCATTAGGGTAATTGCAAAATATCCCAAATAACAAATTAAAACACATAAAACAAAGAGTTAAAAGGTCACACTGAAAACTAATGAGAAAAACTAAATGAAAACTCCAGCCAAGCTAGAACTTTCAAAGAGTGACCTCCCAAACCTCCTGTAACAGAGGCCTATGGGATATATGCAAATGACCCTTATGAACATCAGGTGTTTCAGCTATATGGTGATTCTGAATGCCCATGACTTTTACGTTTGAAGTCATTTTAATGGACAATTTCAGGCCAATAAAGCCAAACCCCACTAGCTATGGATATGCATATTTCGGCCTTGTTATGACCTCTTCAGCATAGCATAAACAGAGTGTTTGACTAAGCTTAAGAAACACGAGGTAGTTAAACCTGGCTGATGTCCATTTTCATTAGGGTAATTGCAAAATATCCCAAATAACAAATTAAAACACATAAAAACAAAGAGTTAAAAGGTCACACTGAAAAACTAATGAGAAAAAAAACTAAATGAAAACTCCAGCCAAGCTAAAACTTTCAAAGAGTGACCTCCCAAACCTCCTGTAACAGAGGCCTATGGGATATATGCAAATGACCCTTATGAACATCAGGTGTTTCAGCTATATGGCGATTCTGAATGCCCATGACTTTTACGTTTGAAGTCATTTTAATGGACAATTTCAGGCCAATAAAGCCAAACCCCACTAGCTATGGATATGCATATTTCAGCCTTGTTATGACCTCCTCAGCATAGCATAAGCAGAGTGTTTGACTAAGCTTAAGAAACACGAGGTAGTTAAACCTGGCTGATGTCCATTTTCATTAGGGTAATTGCAAAATATCCCAAATAACAAATTAAAACACATAAAAACAAAGAGTTAAAAGGTCACACTGAAAAACTAATGAGAAAAAAAACTAAATGAAAACTCCAGCCAAGCTAGAACTTTCAAAGAGTGACCTCCCAAACCTCCTGTAACAGAGGCCTATGGGATATATGCAAATGACCCTTATGAACATCAGGTGTTTCAGCTATATGGCGATTCTGAATGCCCATGACTTTTACGATTGAAGTCATTTTAATGGACAATTTCAGGCCAATAAAGCCAAACCCCACTAGCTATGGATATGCATATTTCGGCCTTGTTATGACCTCTTCAGCATAGCATAAGCAGAGTGTTTGACTAAGCTTAAGAAACACGAGGTAGTTAAACCTGGCTGATATCCATTTTCATTAGGGTAATTGCAAAATATCCCAAATAACAAATTAAAACACATAAAAACAAAGAGTTAAAAGGTCACACTGAAAAACTAATGAGAAAAAAACTAAATGAAAACTCCAGCCAAGCTAGAACTTTCAAAGAGTGACCTCCCAAACCTCCTGTAACAGAGGCCTATGGGATATATGCAAATGACCCTTATGAACATCAGGTGTTTCAGCTATATGGCGATTCTGAATGCCCATGACTTTTACGTTTGAAGTCATATTAATGGACAATTTCAGGCCAATAAAGCCAAACCCCACTAGCTATGGATATGCATATTTCGGCCTTGTTATGACCTCTTCAGCATAGCATAAGCAGAGTGTTTGACTAAGCGTAAGAAACACGAGGTAGTTAAACCTGGCTGATGTCCATTTTCATTAGGGTAATTGCAAAATATCCCAAATAACAAATTAAAACACATAAAAACAAAGAGTTAAAAGGTCACACTGAAAAACTAATGAGAAAAAAAAACTAAATGAAAACTCCAGCCAAGCTAGAACTTTCAAAGAGTGACCTCCTGTAACAGAGGCCTATGGGATATATGCAAATGACCCTTATGAACATCAGGTGTTTCAGCTATATGGCGATTCTGAATGCCCATGACTTTTACGTTTGAAGTCATTTTAATGGACAATTTCAGGCCAATAAAGCCAAACCCCACTAGCTATGGATATGCATATTTCGGCCTTGTTATGACCTCTTCAGCATAGCATAAGCAGAGTGTTTGACTAAGCTTAAGAAACACGAGGTAGTTAAACCTGGCTGATGTCCATTTTCATTAGGGTAATTGCAAAATATCCCAAATAACAAATTAAAACACATAAAAACAAAGAGTTAAAAGGTCACACTGAAAAACTAATGAGAAAAAAACTAAATGAAAACTCCAGCCAAGCTAGAACTTTCAAAGAGTGACCTCCCAAACCTCCTGTAACAGAGGCCTATGGGATATATGCAAATGACCCTTATGAACATCAGGTGTTTCAGCTATATGGCGATTCTGAATGCCCATGACTTTTACGTTTGAAGTCATTTTAATGGACAATTTCAGGCCAATAAAGCCAAACCCCACTAGCTATGGATATGCATATTTCGGCCTTGTTATGACCTCTTCAGCATAGCATAAGCAGAGTGTTTGACTAAGCTTAAGAAACACGAGGTAGTTAAACCTGGCTGATGTCCATTTTCATTAGGGTAATTGCAAAATATCCCAAATAACAAATTAAAACACATAAAAACAAAGAGTTAAAAGGTCACACTGAAAAACTAATGAGAAAAAAAAAACTAAATGAAAACTCCAGCCAAGCTAGAACTTTCAAAGAGTGACCTCCCAAACCTCCTGTAACAGAGGCCTATGGGATATATGCAAATGACCCTTATGAACATCAGGTGTTTCAGCTATATGGCGATTCTGAATGCCCATGACTTTTACATTTGAAGTCATTTTAATGGACAATTTCAGGCCAATAAAGCCAAACCCCACTAGCTATGGATATGCATATTTCAGCCTTGTTATGACCTCTTCAGCATAGCATAAGCAGAGTGTTTGACTAAGCTTAAGAAACACGAGGTAGTTAAACCTGGCTGATGTCCATTTTCATTAGGGTAATTGCAAAATATCCCAAATAACAAATTAAAACACATAAAACAAAGAGTTAAAAGGTCACACTGAAAAACTAATGAGAAAAAACTAAATGAAAACTCCAGCCAAGCTAGAACTTTCAAAGAGTGACCTCCCAAACCTCCTGTAACAGAGGCCTATGGGATATATGCAAATGACCCTTATGAACATCAGGTGTTTCAGCTATATGGCGATTCTGAATGCCCATGACTTTTACGTTTGAAGTCATTTTAATGGACAATTTCAGGCCAATAAAGCCAAACCCCACTAGCTATGGATATGCATATTTCGGCCTTGTTATGACCTCTTCAGCATAGCATAAGCAGAGTGTTTGACTAAGCTTAAGAAACACAAGGTAGTTAAACCTGGCTGATGTCCATTTTCATTAGGGTAATTGCAAAATATCCCAAATAACAAATTAAAACACATAAAAACAAAGAGTTAAAAGTTTTATATGTATAGGTTTACCTTTACAATGTCGAAGTTCACATCTGCGATGGCCAGATGTGTGAAAGGCTGTTTACAAAAGTTTATATTAGCAAACTAAAAATTGCCGAACTCACAAAAGAGTGAATGCCAGTGTGCATTTGCTGTTTTGTGAATTTGGCATTCAGACTAGAGATTGCACTACAGTGGGGATTGGGACATATACCCCTTCCCTCACTGTAGTGCGATCTCGGAGTTAGTATATATACAGTGGACATAAACAGTGTACAGTCCCCTGTTAAAATGCCATGTTTTTATGAAATAAAAAAATGGGACTGCAATAAATCATTTCAAAACTTTTCCCACCTTTAATGTGACCTATACCCTATACAATTCAATTGAGAAACAAATAAATATGTTGGAGGAAAAAAAATATAAAAAATAAAAAACGTACAATAAGCTGATTGCATAAGTGTGCACACCCTTAAACTAATACTTTGTTGAAGCATCTTTTGATTTAATTACAACATTCAGTCTTCTTGGGAAGGAATCTATCAGCATGGAAAATCTTGACTTGGCAATATTTGCCCAATCTTCCTTGCAAAGCACTCCAAATCTGTCAATTTGTGAGGGCATCTCTTGTGCACAGCCCTCTTCAGGTCACCCCACAGATTTTCTATTGGATTAAGGTCTGGGCTCTGGCTGAGCCATTCCAAAACTTTAATTTTCTTCTGGTGAAGGCATTCTTTTGTTGATTTGGATGTATGCTTGAGGTCATTATCATGTTGAAAGGTGAAATTCCTCTTCATCTTCAGCTTTCTAGCAGATGCCTGAAGGTTTTGGGCCAAAAGTGACTGGTATTTGGAACTGTTTATAATTCCCTCCACCTTAACTAACGCCCCAGTTCCAGCTAAAGAAAAGCAACCCCAAAGCATGATACTGCCACCACCATACTTCACCGTGGGGATGGTGTTCTTTTGGTCATGCGAAATGTTGTTTTTGCGCCAAACATACCTTTTGGAATTGTGGCCAGAAAGTTCAACCTTGGTCTCATCAGACCATAACACATTTTCCCACATAGTTTTGGGAGACTTGATGCATTGTTTTGCAATTTTTAGCTGGGCCTAGATGTTTTTCTGTGTAAGAAAAGGCTTCCGTCTTGCAACCCTACTCCATAGGCCAGACATATGGAGAATACGGGAGATTGTTGTCACATGTATTACACAACCAGTACTTGACAGAAATTCATGCAGCTCCTTCAGTGTTGCTATAGGTCTCTTGGGAGCCTCCCTGACCAGTTTTCATCTTGTCTTTTCATCAATTTTGGAGGGACGTCCAGTACTTTGCAACGTCACTGTTGTCCATATTTGCTCTTCTTTTTGATGACTGTCTTCACTGTGTTCCATGGTATATCCAATGCTGTGGAAATGTTTTTGTACCCTTCTAACTGATACCTTTCAACTATGAGATCCCTTTAATGCTTTGTAAGCTCTCTGCGAACCATGGCATTTGCTCTAGTGAACAACTGAGTAAATGTCAGGAAAATTCTACTAGAACAGCTGAACTTTATTTGGGGTTAATCAGTCTCTTTAATTGATGTACCCAAGAAGACTGAATGTTGTAATTAAAGCAAAAGGTTCTTCAACAAAGTATTAGTTTAAGGGTGAGCACACTTATGCAACCAGTTTATTGTACGTTTTTTATTTTTTATATTTTTTCCCCCTAACAGATGTGTTTGTTTTTTTCAATTGAATTTTACAGGTTATAGGTCACATTAAAGGAGGGAAAAGTTTTGAAATGTTGGTCTCATTTTTTTATATCACAAAAACCTGGCATTTTAACAGGGGTGTGTATACTGTTTATATCCAGTGTAATTAGCAGGGGGTGTGGGGTGATGCAGCCCCCACATGGTTGGTGGAGGGGGGCTTGTACCCCCTGCATAACAGTTGTCGGAGACATCCAGAAGTGATGGGTGTTTTGCAGAAATTCGACATTCCCCAAGTGTCGACATTGTTTGAGGACTAGGTTCGGTCTTCCAAGGATTCGATGTTGCAGTTTCTGACATTTCGAGTTGAGTACATGAACAGTCACAAAAGTGCGTTGCGATATTTTAAAGGTAAACCTATACATACACATATATATATATATATATATATATATATATATATATATATATATATATATGTATATTTCTACAATGTGTGTAGTGTCATATTATTTTTTATCTGATACTTTGTTATAGCTTAACAGAGTGCTATTTTGAGATGAATAAATATATGGTCCTTATCTCCAATTGCTCATAGATGTTGAGGGAGAAACACCATAAGAGCTCCCTCTACATAAACATTTCATTTGCAGATATCCCATCTCTTTCAGCTGGCTTTTCAGTAAAGTATTTCACACATTTAAGATCAGTTCCACCATGAAACACTGACTTCCTGAAAGTCAATACTTCAAAAGAACAAAAAATAAAAAAAATCAAAATCTTTTTTCTTTTTTTCTTTTTTTTTTTCTTTTCTGTGGGAAGCAAGCCCTCCTGCAAACCCCAATGTGCGGGCCAATTCCCCTCCCCTCAGACTTATATCAATTCCACCACTGCAGTTATGTGAAGATAGGAGAATTCTCCCTAGAAAGTAAATCATTGCCGGTGCACAAATAGAAATCACACCATCAATGATTTCCTATGGGAAAAAGCATTTGGCATTATGCTGTTTGTCTTTTTTTCTATATATGTCTATATGGGGGATGGTCATCATGTTAATTAGGAGGTAGCTAACAATTGGCAGTGGGGTAGTTAGAATAATGCTTTTCATATTGATAGCAACTGTCCATAAGGGACATGGGAGCCAGACTGGGGAGAAAGTTTGCTTTACATAGATGAGGCTCCTATTACTATATCCTAGAGACCAGTTGGCTTAATGGTTAAGGTCTTTGCCTCCCATGCACAAGGTGCAAGGTTTTGGTCATGTTGACTAATGTTGCCAAAATGGGTATGGCTAGTTACCAGTAATAAGTGGGCTGAGGAGCCTACCTATGCCAGGGACCCATGTTAATGGTGGGAGGAGTGTATGTGCCCCTATTGGCCAGTGTGTGCCCGCCATAAAGCCCAACAGCCTTGAGTCAATAAGCTGCTGGCTGGCCAGTGTCTAGTTGCCCAGCCTGGGTTACCTGGGATAGCTATGTTTAGTGAATGTAAAACCAATCAACCTGCCAAACAGGATGATGCAGAAGTGGATGACATGATGATGCGCAGGTGATTATATGGAGGTGTCTGGACATTCTATGTATCTTGGCTTGGGATCCAGAATCTACTACTCATGGTGTGGGTGGTGTGGGATTGTGGTGAAAGACAGGCTTCAGAAGGCAGTGAAGGACAGACTCATGGCAATCAGACTCCAGTGTAATGATAGGGCAACATTTATAATCTCAGCTTATGCCCTACAGCAGGGTCGTGATAGTGAGGAAAAGAGTGCATTCAGACAGCAGTTGCAGGAGCTCTACATAAAGCAGGACAACAACAAAGTGTTTGTAGTGGGTGACTTGAATACACACACTGGGACAGACAGAACATTATATAAGGATTGCCTGGGTCACATGGTTCAGACAGAAACACAGTCACAAGATCACATACAATAGTAGCCAACATGCAACTCAGGTAGACTTCCTCCTAGTAAGGAGAAAGGCACTGAAGTAGACACCATGATTGCAAAGTCATCCCCAGTAACAGTTGGGCCACAGCATAAACCACTGGTTGCCATGCTCAGCTCCAAGCAGTGATCAGACAAGGCTCTAAGGTCAACAGAGACCAAATAAGGTACATAAGGAAAGCTGGTGGTGGACTGCAGAAGTCCAGGAACTGATCAAAAGAAAGATGGAGTGCAGGAATGGGAGATAAAAAAGACCAACCAGGCTAGGAAGGAATACTGGTTGGCTAACAATGAAGCTAAGATAGGAGTTGATAGCAACTTCAGTAGGTGGTACAAAGAAATGACATCAGGTTGCAAGTCAAAGACAGAAAGATAAAAATGATAGTCAGACACCCTTCATAAGGGATGAAAACAACAATCAGTCCACAGAACATCAAAGGCAGATGGAAGAAGTATTTCCAGCAGCTGCTGAATGAAGAAATCCCCACAGAAGCTGTACTGCCCCAGAGACAGTCTACTGCGAGAGAAGAAGAGGAGCCCACACTAGGATAAGTAAGAATAGCACCAAGGAAAATGAAGTTAAGGAAAGCAGCAGGCTCAGATGAGGTCACAGCAGATATGATAAAGACGCTGGGTGAGATAGGGGAGAAATGGTTCCTAGGTACTCATGTGGAGAGAAAGGCATATTCCAGATGATGGGAGAATAAGCATACTCCTGCCAGTGTTCAAGAACAAAGGGGACATTCACAACTGTGGGCAGTACAGAGGCATCAAACTCCTATCACATTGCATGAAGGTTCTGAGGAGGGTGACTGATAAACAGATACGCAGAGTAGTGGAATGTAAGATGGGAGATGAGCAGTTTGGATACAGATTAGGATGCAGCAAAACTGACCCAATGTCTGCAGTGAGACAGGTAGTTAAGAAGAAGCTAGAGATGATTAAATAGTCCAACTGGACATTCCTAGACTTGGAGAAAGTATATCACAAGGTCCCAAGAAAGCTGATCTGGGCAGTATTGTGATGGTTAAAGTCCCAGAAACATTGGTAGAATTAGTGCAGGCTATGTACAAAGACCCCATGACTCAACTACAGTGTTTGGCCAGACAGAGGGGATCCCAGTGGGAGTGAGTGTACACCAGGGTCAGTTCTGAGCCCACTGCTGTTCATACTGGTGATGGACTATATTAGTGAATATGTTGGAAGGGACAGATCAACAAAGTTACTGTATGCAGATGATGTAGCATTACAGGTAGACTCTGAGCAAGAACTTCAGCAAAGGATAGGGGAATGGAATGCAAAACTGAAGGTACATGGGATGAAACTAAGCACAAGTAAGACAGTGGTAAGGGCAGCAAATTGGGGAGATCAGAAAAAGCTAAGAATTGAGATAGAAGGGAAGATAGTGGAACAGGTAAATAGCTTCAAGTATCTGAGAGGGGTGGTTGAGAAGCAGGGAAGTCTGAATGAAGAGGCCAAAGCAAGAATCAGAGGGGCTGCAGCCAATTGGCATACAGTCTTAGGTGTAGTTTATGACAGAGGAATGCCAAAGACACTGAAAATTAAGGTGTACAAGACAGTGGTGCGACCAGTACTACTGTATGGTACAGAAACCTAGGCAGTAAAGGCAGAGTAGATGAAGAAGTTAGAGGTGATGGAAATGAAGTGCCTGAGATTGGTGGTAGGATGCACACTGTGGGACAGACGAAGAAATGAGGACATAAGAGCAGAAGCCAAAGTAGGTCCAATTGCAGAAAAGATCAAAGAGAACAGATTACTGTGGTTCAGATATGTTCAGAAAAGCAAAAGACAATATGGTGAAGAAGATTTGGAACAGACAGCAAAGAGGTGGATGGATTGTGTGAAAGAAGATCTGTGACAGTCAGGCATGAGTGTTGAAGAATGGAGAGTTGGTGACAGTTAACACAATACCCCGACCCCATATAGCAAATGGGAAATGGGGGCTGATGATGATGATGATGATGATGATGATGGTGATGATGATGATGATGATGATGATGATGATGATGAAGAATCCTATTCCATAGTCCAGGGATCCTTTGGGACACATATATCTCTCTCTCCAGTATATTCTGTTTATGTCACAACTGAAGTTCAGATCCCAGATCTAGTGTTTCTTGTGCTGTTTATTTTGCTCATATGCAATAGATTCATCAAGGTTGGAGTCCTGTAAACTAGACAAAGATCTCCTGTCATCAGCCTTTAGAAGACTGAATACAGAGACAGAGCCTTTAGGTGATCAGCGTAGGACAGGGTATTCATGCCCTCTCTGAATTCTTCTGATGAGAAACCTTTCTGGCTGTTTCAGCTGTTGCAAGTATCTAATTAGATTCATGCAAAAGGAGGCATTATATTCAATGATAGGTCTCATAAGGGCTGAGTAGAGTGTACTATAACCTCCTTGGACCTGGATGCCATACCCTTACATATAATTTGGCAACTTGCCTGTAGGTTTGTGTCTTACCAAGATGACAATATTTGTAGATGTTACATTGACAAATCAATATGTCAAAATAAATGTAAACTGATTTTATAGATATCCTAGGTCACAGCTGAAAAGGGTCAATAGACATGTCCAACTACCTAACAAACAAATGTAAAATAAATAAATGCATTCCTGACCATTGCCCTGGAAACTCAATCATAAATTGTTAGCCATCATGGATGATGGTCTTTACAACACACTTCATTTATTTTGTACCAATAATATCATGGCCATTGTCTAAAAGTAAACTATTTGTTCATCACCAAATATATTCAAATGATAGTCAACCTTATGGCCCTTACTACTCACCCATATTATCAACAATTCTTTCCATATTATCAACAATTCTTTAACACCTGTCACATTTCCAGCATTATGGAAAGTTACACATTCCTGTTACTCTTAAAAGATTAAAATGTAGATAAAAAAATGCCTGCTTGTTGTTGTCACTTTATACCCCTCAACAGTTAGCTCACAAAACAATTCATATTATTCATAAACAGCTAATTTTGCAATGTCACCTTGTGCAACTTGATGGCAGACTGTTATCAGTAGTTCAGAAAAGCACATTTTGCAGACAGGTGCAATAATTAAGTTGTTGGACTCATTACTACCCAACAAGAACATTGCAAATGTTTTCTGAACCCAGTCATGGCATTTAACTGTATACATCCAACATTGTAATACTGATACTGATGGACCTGGAGACTACTAAAAGACCCATTTATTGTGTTACATTTCTTGAATAAATGTACCTTTAGGATAAGGAATGGTAATATTCTCACAGCTAAGAAAGCTGGCAGTTGGTATACAACACGGGGCAATTCTGGGATAACTGTTGTATGCAGTCTGTATAAATAATGTGTGGCAGTCCAATGGGAAAGCAAGCCTAACAAAGTCTTGGTATGTTTATCATACCTGCCAGGGAAACAGAAACACTCACAAGGGTAGGACTATGACTGTACACAAATGGTCCTGTACTCCAACAACAGAAAAGCTATGGCTGCACTGCCTTGCAGCCATCACCTATGAGATGACCTTTTATCTAAACTTTAGGAACAGTATATGTTGCAACAGGAGATGGTCCCAACTTTAAAATACTTTAAGTTCCATCTCAACTAAATATTTATCATGTCATTACATGTTATATAACATAGATGAGAGGGTCATAAAGAGTGTGATCTTCTGTGTTCAGTCAGAAATTAACCAAATCATCAACTACAGATCTATCTCCCTGCTCTCCTGTGTTTGGCAGTGTGGTCTTCATCTCATCAAAGGACAATTCCTTGTCAGTTAGACTGTATAGAATCAGCTGACATACTCAGCCACAGAAAACTCACAATTTAAGGGTCCTCTTAGCCCTCAGTAGAATGACTGTCTTCCCGACTCTCCTACCTGCATCTTGACTGGATTCAAAGATTATCAATGAGAAATTAATCTCATGTCCTAAACAGAAACATTTACATCCATTACCCTTGAAGGAAGTTACTAGAGAAGCCCTACTGTGAGACCAAACACTGTTTATATTTGAGTCACTGGGTCCTTGTACATAGCTTGCACTAATTCTACCAATGTTCATGACACCTCGGACCACCACTGCCCAAATCAGCTTTCTTGAAACCTTGTTATATACTTTCTCCATGTCTACCAATGTCTAATTAGAATCTTTCCTCATCTCTAGCCTCTTCTCAACTTTCTTACTGCAAACATCCGATCAGTTGTGCTGCATCCTGATCTGAGTCCAAACTGCTCATCTCCCTTATAACTTTCTACTAATCTGCATAGTCTTTTATCAGTCACCTTCTCCAGAACTTTCATGCACTGTGACAGAAGTCTGATACCTCTGCACTTCCAACAGTGGTGAATTCTGTCACATAGCAAAACAGTGGCACTACTATGCTTATCCTCCAGTCATCTGGGATACTATTTTCTCTGTACAGTGCTATGAATAACCTCAGGAACAATTTCTCGCCTATCTCAGTCAAAATCTTTATCATATCTGCTGTGACCCCATCTGAGCCTGCTGCTTTCCCTGACTTCATTTTCCTTAGTGCTGTTCTTATTTCTTCCATGGTGGGCTCCTCCTCTTTTCTTTTCTTCGGCTGTGTCTGGGGCAGTATAGCGTCTGTGGCATTTTCTTCACTCAGAAGCTGCTGAAAGTACTCTTCCATTTGCTTTTGATATCCTGTGAACTGGTGAGCAGGTTGTTGCTGGTATTCCTTATGAAGGGTTTCTGACTACATTTTTTATCTTTCTAGCTTTACTTTATAATCTGATACAGTTTCTTCATACCAGCTACTGACTCACTTTCCATAAGCTGGTAGAGGGCTTGTGATACCTTGTTCTTTACCACTGCAACTCCTTTCTTAGCCTCTGTTGTTAGCCAACTAGTATTCCTTTGTAGACTGGTTCATCTTTTCTATCTCAAACTTTTTCCTGCACTCCTTTCTTTTGATGACATCCTGGACTTCTATATTCCACCACCAGCTTTCCTTATGTACATTTTGTCCCTATCTGGCTCAGAGGCATGTCTGTTCTGTAGTCCTCACACATGCTGTTTGAGCCACTGCCATTCTTCTTCAACTCCACCTATTTCCACTTCTTCTTCAGGTGCTAAAGCCCTGAGTAATTCCCAGAAATATTGTGCTTTCTCTCCAGTCAACTTCCAGGTCTTCAGCCTGGTCTCTGTTGACCTTAGAACCTTTCTGACCACTGCTTGCAGCTGACTGTGGCCTCAGTGGTTGATGCTGTGGTCCAGATATTTCACTGGGGATGAGTTAGCAATCAGTGATTCCACACCAGCATTCTTTCCTTACTAGGAGGAAGTCTATCTGAATTGCATGTTGGCCACTCTTGTATGTCATCTTGTGACTATCTCTCTGAACCATGTATTAGCTAATATCAAGCAAAGTCTAGAATGGCCTCTCCTTCTCTATTCTTGTAGCCCCACCCATGTCGACCCAGATAGTTGTCATATCCTGTTCTGTCTGTCCCAATATGTGCATTCAGGCCACCCATTATCAACAACCAATTCATGTCATCTTGCTTTATCTAGTAGGTCCTGCAACTGCTGTCTGCATGCACTCTTTTCCACACAATCACAACTGTGTTGTGGGGCATAGGCTGAGATTATGGATACTGCTCTATCATTACATTACAGTCTGACTGCCATGAGTCTGTCATTAATTCCGATGACAAACCTCACTGTCTTCTGAAGCCTCTCTCTCACCACAATTCACACACCATGTCTAGCTTGTCCTCCTGAGTAGTAGACCTTGGATCCGAAGACAAGTGACTTTTCTGTACTGCCCTTCCATCTTGTCTCTTGGATACATAGGATGTGCAGCCTCCTCCTTAACATCATGCCTTCCACTGCAAATATCAATCAGTGAACCTACATTGAGCGTAGCAATTCTTAGTTCATGTTTGGCAGGCTGATTGGTATTATGTCCAGCTTTCACTCAACAGCGCTATCTCAGGTAACCCAAGTTGGGCAACTGGACACTGTCTGGCCAGTAGCTGATTAAACCAGGGCTGCTGGACTTTATATAAGGCACACAATGGCCAAAAGGGGCACATCCATCCCTCCATCCCTCCCACTGTTAGCATGGGTCCCTACCATAGGTCAGAGTAGACTGGGTTTTCAACTCACTTATCATCAAAAAATATGCATAGCCATTTGGTGACATTAGTCATCATGACTAGATCACCTAGAGACATGTATTACACCATTTAGTGGCTAACCTTGCCACAGGGCACAGTCTGTGATATGTGCTCTCCTATCTTGAGGATACTGTGTACCAAAGTATATGCCCAACGTGATTGGTCTAGACAACTCTCCTTCCAAGAGGCACCATGTAGAGTGTGTGCTGCTGCCCATTCTTGAGTGAGTTTGGAATAAAATAACTCTGCATGTATTTCTGAGGTGGGAAGAACCCCACAGAGGCACATTATCCTGAGGTCAGGAACAAATGTACCTTCTGCATGGGAGGTGAAGACCATAACTATTATGGCAACTGGCCATGGTTGACTGTATATATTCAAAAGGTTTTGCCTGTTCTTTATCATCCATGCTGCTGATCCTCTTAACTTTGGCGCCATTTGTATAGTTGAATAAAGTCACCTTGAAGTTTGCTTTCATAGATTCACAGATTCAAATATTGTTATGCGGCTAATGACCTGGGGTGCTTTCTAAGCCTAGCAAAGTCTTCCTAAAGAATAATGACATCATGTATCCAAACAGGACACTAAGGGCCATGCATTTAAAATATTCCTCTGTCCATAGGGGATATGGGTGCTTTTCCTTGTGTAAATGTCCTGTTCCCTATGGTTCTTGCTGGATTATAAGAAAAAAAAATGTCATCTGCACACATAACCAGTTTGATCTTTGGGTGTGCAAGGGGAAGGTGATTAAAAAACAGGGAGAATAACAGGGGTCCAAGTACTAAACCTTGAGGTGCTACTGTGTTTAGTAGTCTAAAGGGGGAAAAGGAATTACTGCAACAAACCTGGATGGTTCTGTCCTGTAGAGAGCTCTGAAACCAATGCACTGTATTATCTCCAAAGTTATTTTTTTCTCTTTTATTCAGAAAAACATTATAGTTGACAGTTTTAAAGGCCAAAATCATATCTACAAGTAGACCTTCAGAGAAGTGGCCTTCATTCAAATTCCAATAACTGGAATCAGTAGCTATTAAAAAGGATGTAAAAGTAGCAAAGGCATTTTGAAAACTATGATGAGCCTCACAGAGCAAACCAGAGCTGTTAACATGTTTTGCCAATTGATTTTAGTGCAGTATTTTATATACTTCAGTAATAGTTACACGTTTGAGATGGGGTGCTCCTTTATTTCCTTGGGAGTAGAGACTTTAGGAAGAGGTAAAGTGTAAGCAAGTTTGAATTCTAAGGAAATAGATGCCGTTGTCAAGGCGAGGTTACGAATATGACTTTATCAGTCTTTTCAGCAGCCTGCTTTAAGGTGGTAGGATGGAGTATGGAGACCTTGGCACATTCCTCGTGAAGTTTTGGTAGTAAGGATTTTCTTGTCTAAAAGGAAAAGTAGAAGATTGCAGCATAGGATGTTAGAGGGTATAAAGGGGAGGGAGGAGGAGCTGCCATGCAAAGGAGAGACAAAAGGAGAAAAGCGCTGGTGATGTTAGCTTTTGTGGGACTGAAGAAAGTGTGCATAATGATAAGCAAGTGAAGACAGAACACGTAGCGTTACTGTTGGACTATAGGGAATTGGTAAAGGATACACTCAGCTGTTTTAGTTCCTTCCAGAATTGTTTTGGTTTAAACTAGTTTTCTTCTTGTTTTTGTCTAACATATATTGCTTTGGTTGAGTTGAAAATATTTCTGAGTTCTTTTTAGTAGTTCTGGTGGGACTAGTGCAGTTGTGTATTGAGGGGGGGGGGGTACTTTTCCAAGTATTCCAAGGCTCATCTATGGTTCATATTTTTCTTTTAATCTAAGAAGTTAACCAGGGACAGACCTGAGCTCTAAGCCTTCTTCTTCTAGTTGGGAATAAAGAATCCTGAATAACTCTGAATATAGAAAAGAGAGGTCAAGTGCAGCAACAGGAGTGATCATATTCTAAAGTACAGACCAGCGTATGGCATTGAGGGGCATATTGAGTTGTGATAGTTTTGTTCTTGTGAAAGATCTTCCTGTAACAATTTGGGTTGAACTTTTAGGGGTGTGGAAGGACCAGAAGGAGTCAACTGGAGAATAGTCACATAGGAGAATAGTGAATATTTCACAGTAAAGGCATATATGTTAAGTCTAGGGATGAGACTTTGTCTGTTTTTGTATCAAGTCATCTATTAATTGTATTAAGTTAGTTGCTGTAATATTTTGGTAAGGGATGCTAAGTCTCTTCCTGTGGAATTTAAGCTAGTCACCTAGTAAGATAGTATCATTACAGATCCCTTTGGGGAACACATTTCATAAACTAATGTTGATGACAGATACTTAAAAGAGAGGATAACTATATACTGACCCTATACAGAGATGGGGGAACCACCTAGACTGATATGAGCCAGGATCAATTGGGAATTGTGTCATCCTTAGAGGTGTGTAAGCAACAGTTAAGTGGATGGTTGTGCTCTTTGTGAGTAGCACAGAGCCCCCCCCCCCCCCCATACACACACACATCTTGGATCAGGTCTTTTATCGCTGATGTTGTAGTAGTCTGTTATGTAAAAAGAGTGATGGATGTCATTATTATGCAGGTTTCTGAAATGGCTAGAATATGGTGGTTTTCTGCTACTTACCAGGCTAACAAACTAGTGCATTTATTGTCTAGCTGGTAGACATTTAGAGACATAATTATTAGGCCTTTGAATCTGTAGAGGTAGCAGTTTCTGTGACAGGTTGAGTTGATCTTATTTTTGTGTTATTCAGCTGTTCTTTTAAATTTGAATTATATGCTTGATTTTAGAATGTGTATGCGTGTGAGATACTTTGTATCGCTTGAATGGATGACTTTGAATATCATTCAACAGCTGAGTTAGGCTTGTTATTTGATTGGTTGTGTATTTTATAAATGAAGCTGCTGTTGGGTTATGTTTTAGATGGCTTAATGAAGCGATGAACTGTAGTGTGAAAGGACTAACCTATTAGTTTTATTATAATAAAAAAATGTATTTTTACTATCTGTGTATCAGAAATCCTTTGTTGCCTGTTCAATAAAATATGGTTTTAGATGACTTAGTCATGCTGTCTAATGTCAACAAATGGATATGGGTATTTGCCAGGGACCTATGCTAATGGTGGGGTTTATGTGCCCCTATTGGCCAGTGTGTGCCCACCATAAATCTTAGAAGCCCTGGGTTAATAAGAAAATAGCTAGAAAAAGTGACTCAGTAGAAGGCACAAATAAACTATCACATTGCAAGGCAAAGATAAAGAAGATAGTCATCAGATACCTTTCATAAGGAATGCCAACAACAACCTGCTCACCAGTCCACAGGACATAAAAGACAAATGGAAGGAGTACTTACAGCAGCTTCTGAATGAAGAAAACCCAACTGTAGCTGTACTACCCCAGACATAAGCTGTACTGCCCCAGATATTGCCTACAATGAAAGAGGAGGAGCTCACCATAGAAGACGTAAGAATAACAATAAGGAAAATTAAGCCAGGGGAAAGCAGCTCAAATGAGGTCATAGCAGATATGATAAAGATGTTAGGTGAAATAGGGCAGAAATAGCTCCTGTATGTATTCAAGTATTCAAAGCAGTATAGAGAGAATGGCATGTTCCAGATGACTGGAGAATAAGCATATTAGTGCCAGTGTTCAAGAACAAAGGGGCCATTCACAACTGTGGGCAGTACAGAGGCATCAAACTCCTGCCACACTGCATGAATGTTCTGGAGAGGATGAATGATAAACAAATAGACAGGGCAGCAGAAAGTAAGATGGGAGATGAGCAGTTTGGGTTCAGATCAGCATGCAGCATAACCAACCCAATATTTGCAGTGAGACAGATAGGTGAGAAGAAGCTAGAAATGAGGAAAGAGTCTAACTGGGCATTCCTAGACATAAGAAAGCGTATGACAAGGTCCCAAGAAAGTTGATTTGGGCAGGACTGCAGTGGCTCAAAGTCCCAGAAACATTAGTAGAATTAGTGCCAGTTATGTACAAGGACCCAATGACTCAAGTACGAACAGTGTTCAGTCTCACAGAGGGTTTCCCAGCAGGAGTGGGTGCACATCAGGGTTCAGCTCTGAGCCCACTGCTGTTCATACTGCTGATGGACTATATTAGCAAACAGGTTAGACTAGCCATATAACAAAGTTGCTATATACAGATGATGCAGCATTACAGGCAAACTCTGAGCAAGAACTATGGAAACTGATAGAAGAAGGGAATGCAAAACTGAAAGCACATGGGATGAAACAGAGTACAGATAGATGGGTGTAATGGCAGCAAATGGTGGACTTCAGAAGAAGCTGAAAATTGAGATAGAAGGGAAAATAGTGGAACAGGTTAAAAGCTTCAAGTATCTGGGAGGGGTGGGTGAGGAAAAGGGAAAAGTGAATGAGGAGGTCAAAGCTAGAATCAGAAGAGTTGCAGCCAGCTGGCACAGAGTGTCATGGGTAGTGTATGACTGAAGAATGCCAAAGAAGCTGAAAGTAAGGTGTACAAAACAGTGGTGCAACCAGTACTACTGCATGGTACAGAAACGTGGACAGTAAAGGCAGCTCAGTTAAGGAAGCTAGAGGTGATAGAGAAGAAGTGACTCAGATGGGTGGTAAGATAAACACTGTGGAAGAGACAAAGACATGAGAACATAAGAGCAGAAGCCAAAGTAGTTACATTTTCATAAAATGTCAAAGAGAACAGATTATGGAGATTCAGGTACATGTGCAGAAAAGCAGAAAACAATCTGGTGAATAAGATTTGGGAAAGCCAGAAAGAAGGAAAGAGGAAACAAGGACATCCAGAAAAAAAGATGGATGGATTCTATGAAAGGAGACCTGCAACAGGCAGGCATGAATGCTGAAGAAGGCAAGAGAGTGTCCTTAAATAGACAGAGATGGCAACAGTTGACACAACAAGAAAATGGGAAAAAGGGAGGGTTATGATGATGATTACTCGCCAGACAGAGGTCATCTCTTAGCAGTCTGTAGGATACAGAGTATAGTGACAGGGCTTTAAGTCAGCCAACATAGGACATATTGTTTAGGCCTTGTATTCTTTTATTATCTCCATGAATGTTCCAGTGTTTGCACAGATGCATACCAAAGGGGGCAGTATACTCAATGGTTGGCCTAATGAGATTTGAGTAAAGGAAGATAATGACCTGTATAAATGTACACACAATCCCTTTGTTTACAAGCTACAAAATATAGAAGGACTTTCTTATGACAGTGGACACATGTTGGTTGGAAGTCAAGTCATTATCTACATAAGTTCCAAAATGTGGAAGAATTGGGTCGGCTCTTAGGGGTGTATTGTCAACATGGCAATTCCATACATTAGATGACTTCCCAAATGATAAAATAATTCTTTTTTTTTTTTGTTGTTTTTACATATTTAGTTTCAGTCCATGATTTTGGCACCAGTGATTTGTTCGGTACAAACTTTCATGCAGAATGGCAAAGTCGTTTCAGAATTCAATGGCTGCCCCTAGCTTACAGTCATTTCATTTCATTTCCAAACTTAGTCAGTCAGAGGCTTTTGATATTGGCTTTTACTTCACAAAAGTAGATACCCAACAGAAGAGGTCCCAGCAATGAACCTTTGAAGACTCCATTAGTGACTGGTCTCTTCATGGAGGTAGCTTTCCCAATTATGATCTTTTGCATCCTAGATAAGAGGCAGTTCCAGTTTATTTAGCTTTTCTACCATGCCTGATTATGTGATTCTATCAAAATCTTTGGCTAGGTTGAGGTATGCTGTGTGTACCAGCCATACATCCATCCACAACTCCTTTTCCCATTTTACCTTAATCCATTGTTTTGGTCAACTTTTCAAAAATGTCCTCCAGGTTTAGTAAGCATAACCTGTCCTTAATGAATCCAAAATGAGACAGGTCCATTGCTTGGAGGTTCCCTATGTCCTTATTGATTAGTTTCAGGATATGGGTTTCCATGGCTTTCAATATAAGTCTTATAGATCTATAGTTGACTGAGTCTGATGGAGGTACTCCCTTATGCAGGGGAATGAATGTAGCTGTTCTTCACATACTTGGTACAAAACCTGCAATGAGGCTGGGGTTGAACAGAGCTCTTAGGGGAATGACTAAATCATACTTCATGCTATTTAAGATGCATCCAGGCCTATTGCCAGAACCCATTAATACAGTATTTTAACTTGCTTTTAGGACTTGGTCTTGTGTGATAGAGAAAACAATCTGTTTATATATATATATATATATATATATATATATATATATATATATATATATATATCTTCTGGGACAGAAGGAGAGGACAGAGTGGTAAGGTTTGAGTCGACTTTATCAGTCAATAGACTTGCTTCAGTGTAGGCAAGATTGTTCAATATCAGCTTAGCGTATTGCTACATCTTCCCTTGCCTGAGACATCAATTTTCAAAGCTACTGATTAAACTGCTATCACCTAGGCCAGTCAACATTTTATCCATCTACAACCTCAGTACAGGCCAATTTTGGTATCTTGAAACAGAAATTACATAGCAACCTTTAAGATCTTGATCCTCTCATAGTAAAACTATGAAACTATTAAAGTGTATAGTCAAAACTAGAGGAATGCCATTGAAAGATTTAATTTTTAACATGTCACTCAAGAGTTGCCAAATTTTCTTAAATTTTATCATTTTGTTAATGATTTAATATTTTATATCACAGCATTTCATTTACCACCATTCTTCCAAGTCTTTTCTTCTAGTAACTATGAAAAAAATAAAAAATGTTGAGGTCCCAATCTCTTTTTTTAAATATAAGCTCTAATTATGCTGTCTGTCTTAATACAACATTTTTTTCATCGGTAGCATTCAATGAAAGTAATTTGCCTTCATTGGTGCAAAAATATCTGCAGGTTTATTCAACTGTATATGAAATCCATCAGAATTAGCATTTCTACATGATGTTTTCAAAGGTTCCACTATAAAATCTTGAACGTTTACAAGCTGATGAACCATTAGCCTTAAAATAAATGGCCAAAACACACAAAGATGAAAATAAATAAGCATTTTTTGCAGGGCAGAAAGCTCTCCCACATCCCCAGATGCATATATACCTTCTTCACAGTCACAGAAACATGAAGACGGGAGTAAATCCCCAAGCCAAAGGAATCACTGCTCTCTTTTTTTGAGTAAAACATTATTTATGACCTTGCTTTGAATCTTTTCCAAGAACAGAAACTAAGATTGCATATCAGTCAATGAAAACTGTATTACGTTTCTAAAAAAAAATTAGTGCATTTGGCAGGTGTTTAGTAGACACAGATATGTGATGCATAACAAAAGTATTGGCATCTGCTCCTGATTCAAGTGTTTGATGCATCTTGTTGGTGATGTTATGTATGTGTCTGTGTGCCTGTGCGTGTGTCTATGTGTGTGTGTGTGTGTGTGTGTGTGTGTGTGTGTGTGTGTGTGCGTGTGTGCGTGTGTGCGTGTGTGCGTGTGTGTGTGTGTGTGTGTGTGTGTGTGTATGTATGTGTGGGGTTACTTCTATTGCCAGTGAACTTCAGATATTTCTTTTTGACTGACAAGTACTGACAAATATATGCTTTTCTTAATACAGACATATAAAATCAAAATATGAGATAAAATAGAAAGAAGAGTTTAAAGGAAAGACTGAAAATAAATCAGTTCAAAGGCATTGGTAAGAAAATATAGGTTTCATCAACCTTGCAAATGACACATTTTGTAATATTGCCAAGAAAAGGTAAGACATTCCCACATATGGATTGCAGTTTCAGAAGGCTGCCTCAGATAATGGGCAGCCATCTTGAATTGTTTTAAGTAATGATGTTATGCAGACCTGGTATCAATACATCAGTTTATATTGGTTGTTACTGCTACTTATCCATCTTTTTTTTTTTTTTTTTTAAATCTTTTTATTAATTGTTTTGAAATTATTACAAATCCAACATATACCAAAAACAAACATATCAATCTGACAAACATAAAAGAAAATAACCTCATACAATACATCAAGTAACTATCTACAAATCTCATCTAAACCCTGACCCTAAAAAATTCGAAACAGTTTTCATTATTTGCATTCTTTATATTATTACAGTAAAATATGGTCAAATAGTTGCTTCCAAAAATCCTTCATTTTCGGCTGCTGGTTCCTTATATACAAAAAATATTTATGTGCACAAAGTTGTTTTCTAGCTATCTGCTTGAAGCCTTCCCAAGATAATTCCCTCCTATTTTTCCACTTTAAAGTGATGCAGTATTTGATCAGCATGAAAAGAGAAATGAGGATCCGTATTTGGTCTTTGTTTAACCCTGGAGGGGGGGTATGGAGAAGAGTAAATTTCCATGATAAGGTTGTTTTTTCGTACCCCATTTTTTCTAGGTTGACCCTTAGCGCACACCAAAGTTTATATGAGCATTTGCAGCTCCAAAATATGTGTATGCGGTCAGCAGTCTGAGTGGGGAAATATTCACAGTATGCTGGTATATTGCGGAACATTTTGTTTAGAACTGCAGGTGTAAAGTAGGCATTGTTTAATATCATAAATTGTGTATATTTTAATTTTTGGAGAGGGATGTATTTATAATACTTTTGAATAATAGCTTGAACAATGCAATTATTAGTAATCTGAGGGTCTTGCTTCGTCCAGTAGTTAGAACATATACATTCTTTGTTGTATTTAATCGCTATAACAAATTTATAGACATTTGAGATCATTTTTTCTTTCCGGTGAAACAAGTCCCTCAGGGCTATGTAAGTGGAGATATCTGATGCGGAAAGTGAATGATCTTCCCATAATTTACCACAAAGCTCCTTTATTTGTCTTAAAGTAATTGTATATTTTGCCTAGAGGTTTAATTTTTCCCTCATAGTGGTTACCGAATCTTGTTTGAATGGTAAAAAGACAGCAATGGACATATCCCTCAATGGTGGATATTGATCCAAGTTAATCATCTTGTTATTCAGCCTGAGACTGGGATTAAGATGAATGGGTTGAAGTGTCATAAAGGCAGGTGTTAAGTTCAATAATTCAAAAAGTTTTTGCATAATTATAATTTTATCTTTTATGTAGTTATGTATTTTGAATTTCTTCATACTTTCCCCGGACAAGAAGGGTAATGCGTTCGGGTTAAACTGTAATGTTCTAATATAATTATGGTATAGTTTTGCCCAAGTCGGGAACCACCTAGAGGATTCTTTGGAGTATTCTACAGTATTGATTAACCTACCACAGTTAATAATATCATAGTATAGTTTCAGATCTGGTAGGCCCATTCCTCCTTTTTCTTTAGAGTGTACTAAATTATGATAACTTATTCTTGTTGGCTTGGGATACCATAAAAATTTTGAAAGTTCTTTATGTGTTTTCTTAAAAAATTTGTTTTGAATCGGAATGCTGGTTGCACTAAAAATATACAGTAGTCTGGGAAGTATTTTCATTTTAATTATAGCTATTCTAGATAAAAAAGGAAGTTTAAGATGTGACCATCTGTCCAGATCTCTTTGTATATTTGTCCATGGATTTTTAATATTCTCCTGATAAAATTTGTTCTCGTCCTGATAAATGAGATTCCTAGGTAATGTAGGTGATCTTTAACCTTGATCTTTTGTGGGGTAATTAGTATAGGAAATTGTGCAAAGTTATTAACAGGAAAGATTACCGACTTATCCATATTCATTTTATAGTTGGAGAATTTAGAAAATGTTTCTATTGATGTTATGATTTTCCCTAAATCCAAACTGGGAAGAGAATAATAAATGTTTAAGTCATCTGCGTAAGCTGAGAATGAAATTTTAGTATTGAATAAATCTGGTATATGATGAAAGGTACTCTGATTTATTAATAGAAAGAGAGGCTCTATGAATATATTAAACAATAGAGGTGATAGAGGACACCCTTGTCTTACCCCATTACTAATCCCAATCCTAGATGAAAAGTTTTTATTTATTTGTAATATGGTGTATGCACCCATGTATAAGGTTTTAATATAATGAATAAATTTAATAGGAATGTTAAATTTTTGGAGGGTAGCTGACAGAAAGTATTTATTGATTCGGTCAAATGCTTTGGATGCGTCTATGGCTAAGGAGTAAATAGGGGTTTTTTTAATCGATGATAAAGATACCATGGCTTCTAGTGTAAGAGTTTGATCCACCGTTTGTCTATGGTTAATAAATCACGATTGTTCCGGTGAAATAATGTTTGTAATAATAGATTTAAGTCTGTTAGCCAGAATTGTCGCCATGATTCTCATATCTAGGTTAATAATTGAAATGGGTCTGTAATTGTGTGGGTTCTTCAAGTCTGAATTGGGTTTGGGAAGGAGAACAGTTCTGGAAGTGTTCAAGTGAGGATCCCTAATTCCAAATTGTGTAATGTGATTAAATAGATTATATAGAATAGTGGAGATTTTAGGGATGAAACATTTATACAACTCCGCTGAAAACCCATCCGGTCCTGGGGCTTTATTAATTTTTAAACTTTTAATAGCTATAATAATCTCTCTTTGTGTAAAGTTAGCAGCTAATTGTTCTTGTTGTTCATTACTGATTATAGGGAAATTCAATCGGCCAAGGAATGAATCTAATTCTAGGTCGGAATATGAGTGTAGAAGAGGGTTATACAAGTCAGTGTATATACTCTCAAATACTTTAATTATCTGTTGTGTGTTGTTATATTTTTTATCCTGGAAAGTAATCTCAGTTATTAACGGTATAGACTTATGTTGGTTAATTAACCTTGCTAGAAATTTGGAAGGGAATTGAGCCTATTCCGAGTAGTTGGCAATATTTTTAATTTCCTGGAACGATAGGGATTCAGCCTGGATTGCCATGAGGTTTTCTTGTAGATGTGAAATTCTATTATCCAGTTCCCTAGAATAATTCTGTTGTAATTCAACTTCCAGTTTTGTTAATTCTTTCATAATACTCTTTTCTTTGCTAAGAGCTTGTTTTCTATGAAATGCTGATTTATTAATTAATATGCCCCTGATCTCTGCCTTCGTGGAAGCCCATTTAATATCTATCGGTGTTTTGTCTTTAAACAAACTTTGTATATTTGTCAAGTAGTGCATCTATTTCTTGAAGAATATCATTTTTTTTAAGTAAATTAGGGTTTATGTGCCACATTATATATCTATTTTTCGGGGTGTGTTTTGCTATCCAATCAATGGTCAGTGTAATTCTGGAATGATCTGAAAAGAATCTAGGTTCTGTATGTACCGTTAAGCTGTATTCAAGAAAAATGTCAGAAATCAGGAAGAAATCCAGCCTGGACCAACTTTTGTAACACTGAAAGAAAAAGGTAAACCTAGTATTGGAATTCTGATGCGTTTGAAGAGAAAATGTGTCAAATAAATTGAAATCTGATTTGATTTCCGCTATTGTCAACGTTGCTTGCATGTTATATTTGGATTTAGTGTTGGTTCTGTCCATTTCTGGGTCTTGAATGGAGTTCCAATCGCCCCCTATAATATAGTAATGATTGGGAAAGGAAGTTAGAATTTTATAAATGTCCATCAGGAAATTCTGTTGAGAAATGCAAGGAGCATAAATATTAATTATAAGAATTGGTTTGGTTAAATAACTTATTCTGGAAACAAAATAACACCACCTGCCATCTGGGACACTGCCCTGTTTTATGATATCATGATGGAAGGTTTTTTAATAATAATTGCCACCCCCTCTTTATTAGTTTTATTTCCTGTGTTTATAACAGCTTTGATCGATTTTTTTATTTTGAATGTTACTCCATTGCTCTTTTAACATATGGGTTTCCTGCACCATGATAAAGTCTAAGTTGGCTTTATAAATTATGTGTAAAAAAAGTTTCCTTTTTTTTTTCTACCTGCAGCCCTTTAACATTCCATGAAGCTAGTCTCCACATGGAATCTTTATCTCATATTCATGTTGCTTATATTTTATATACATCGTATATATGAATTGAACCTTAGGAAGCAGAAGGGTTTTTTCAGGGCGAAGATGAGATGCTCTTCCTGTCTTATTCCCGTGCCTATCCACAATATCACCTGACCCGGAAGAGTATGGGATACAGATATCTGTGTTAATGAAACGTGTTAGCATGTAATAAGATACTATCCATATTATTTTACACGATTTGCTAATAAACTCTGAGATGTAACCCATCTCCACAAACTTATCTCTACCGAGCGTCGAAAGCTGACCTATCCTACTATACTAATTCTGACACACATACCTTAGCTCCTATTTACCTGTTGTGAGATCTAAATGATATTTTATGAGTTGTCATTTCTTTTATATTTATAAACCCATTATAAACAAAAACATTTTGTAACAATCAATCATTAGGATAATTTTTTCTAGTTTGTAGCCTTAAAGCGTTGTACATTCTTTGTCCTACAAAAGAAATATAGAGCTATTCCATTTCCATTATATTTGACCTATTTCTAACTCTTGAAAAACTGAGCCCATTATTGGTAAGGATTTCACTTATAAAAACATCAAAACAATGACATTCTAGTTTAACCTACCCAGATCCTAGGGAATCTTCCTCCAAGTCTAATAAAAATTACTGCCAAAATTATGGCTAGGTATATTGAGACTTGAAATATGTCCCTGCAGATCTTTACATGTAGTCTGTGAGATTATATCTTCATAAATCAAAATATACATTGATCCTACCCTCACAAGACCAGTAATTCTAATCCACCAATTTCTGATTTAATTAGTCATTTAATGCTGGAAGGGAGAGTGTGTATTTATTTTCAATGCAATAATGTTCCTGTGCTCTAGGAAATTGCGTCCAATTGAGTAAACCTCATGCGCCACCTACGATACCCTTTATTTAATATTTGATGAACCAGCATAATACAGCAATAAAAGCAAAACTGCTTTAACCAGTTTTATATGGTATTCCTGACCTCTTTCCCGTATATGTGACATAGTATCTTCAAATCTTACCTGTAAATGTACAGGATCTTTTCTAGTTAGCCATGTACAAGAATGCATTTAAGCATCTTAAATCCGTTAAGCCTGTAGTGCGATGCTAAATCCCTACATCGCTAATGCCCATAAGTTTCAAGTTACATCTTTACAAACTAGTCTCAATCATAAAGTACTCAAAAAAAATCCCGGCATCTTCCTACAGGACTACGATAGCCTAAAAAACATCTTAACAGAGTCTTCATCCGAGCAACATTAAAATGAAGTAATTAGTGCTTATTCAGTTGCTCTGGATCAAAGCTAAGGCTAAAATCCACTATATATGATGTCTTATGATACTCTTATACATTTTTTTAAAAATTAGTATTGCAAAAACAAATACATTCTTGAATCATGCTACATGAGTACCAAGTCCAGAGTCCTGCCACAACTTAAGAGTCTGTTTATTGCCAAACAATCATATATGACATGAAATATAGGCTGCCTATAAATCTATCAGAGTTTCTGTTTGCATTCATGATATGTCAGTTATCGTAGATGCCCCTTTGCATTTAATTCCTAAATGCAGATAAAACAGGAGAAGTTAAATTATACATTACTGTGCCTGCAGAACTGACTCAACTTGTTGCAGTTTAATCCTCTTGAATTTACTGTTTGACCAGCAAAATCCATGAATTGATTGCTCTCTTATGTCCACTGTGAAGTTCCGCTGTGTCTTGATCGCTCCGGGTTCCATTTTAGGATGTTAGATTGGATCTCTGACACTCTTCCATTAGCAGAGTTCTATACACTTCCTGGAATTGGTTGAGATGAATTAGGTGTTGTAGCTTTAAAAAAACAGAGGATCCTGGGAAATAAAGGTCAAAGTGTATAGTGCTCTGATCTGTAGTTCTTGTATGATTGCACAAGTAGCTCACTAGGTCCCTTCTGCATCGTAGTGGAGTAAGGCCTGGATATTTAGTCTCTCAACCTGACTCCAGGTAGGAACAATGAGCTAAAATTAGTAAGAAGAGTGGACTTTGGTTATACCATTTCTAATGCGTGGAATCAATAGCTTAATAAATATTTCTGTATGTTGTTTCTATTTAATGTTTGTTTATCTCGTTATTACTTGCTTGGTTACAACTCCGGATTAACTTTAAAGATTCTCAGGAAGGTAGCGGCGGCTTTGGTGTTATTGTTAAGTGAATATTTGTTTCCTTGGAATGTGAAAGCCAATGTATTAGGATATTTCATCTGGAATTTTACATGTCTGTTAATAAGAAATGCGCAGAATGGAGCCAGTTTTTGTCTTTGAAGTTTTATCTGAGGAGGTTAAACTTTGTGACAGAGATATTTTTGTGCCATTCCAGTCTACATATTTTTTACTTTTAGCCGCTAGTAGTAGTTTAGTTACATGTTGAAAATTAAGTATTTTGGCATAAGTGATTCTTGGCTTGCTTTGTACCGGAGAAGACCTCAAGGCTCTATGGGCTCTTTCGATCGTAATTTGTTTAGCTTCTAAATCATTACCTAGAAAAAGTATGAAGATTGCAGTTAAGCATTCTGGAATCTTGTTATGCTCAATGGATTCAAGGATGCCCCTTATGACAATGTTATTACGTCTCGATCTGGCTTCTAGGTCTATTATTTTCATGTGTAGCTCTTGTATAGATTTTGTGTTAGAAGTGGTTTCTTTTTGCACAGTCTCTATCTTATCATCCTGGTCAAATATTTTTGTTTCCATTTTGTCCATCCTTGTAAGAATCTTTTCTATAGAGTTTCCAAATGTTTGAAGCTGGATAGAAAGATCTTGTATTGAAGCTTGTATAGGCTGGAGTGCTGCTCATAACTCATCTAGGTTGGAAGATTCTGTCTTATTTTTAGTTGCAGATTTGTTGGCCTCCTGTGATTTATTAGTTCTGGCTCTTTTAGACGTAATGTCCTTTTCAGGGGATGCTATTGTTGAGAATTTTGCTTTAGTGGTTTGGCTTTCCATTTGCTCTGCTTCCTGTGGCATTTTCTCTGTGCTTCTTGTGGTATATTTATTATTTGTTCTTCTATTTTGTTCCAGAGCTGTGTTGGCCTAGCACCAGTTATGTCCGGAGAGGCACATGTGGCACAGAGAGCTTGTCTTATCTGCTTCAATCCTCTGGATTCTTGGTTTCCCCGGAGTTTATTGCTTTTCCCGATGCAAAGGTATTATTTTTATTTATGATCTTCCTCGATATTGATTAAGAAGGTATTTATCTCAGTGCTTGCTGTTAGAAAAACATTAGGTGAATTGCTAAGCTGTGGTCTAGCACTGCTTACAGGACGGCAGCCATCTTAGTTCCCCTACTTATCCATCTTTTAATACATTGCACTGTGACTCATCAAGTTGCAACTGAGTGAGGAACAAACTGGCCAAGCACTACTGGACAGTAAATCAACCCAGCAAAGAAATTCAGATGTAACTTTTTTGCAGGAGAAGCAATCCCCACACACATACACACACAACACACACATACACACACCCTCCTTGAATTTATATATACAAACTCACTTGCTGTTCAAAAACAAAGAACTGAGAGATCTCCCAAAAGAAAGGAATTACAAGATGCACACATTTAGAAACTGCACTGACAGTGATTTCTAGGAAAACAACAATCATTTGACAAGTAACAAATAAACCCCTCAACCATTTTTTTGTGACAGCATTTTATATTTGACATCTGCTTTATGTATTCATGCTTTATTGCTATTTATTAAATGTTTTGTAATTCACTAAGTTATCTCATGTCCCACAGTCAGTACAATAAGATTTGCTTTCTACTTGATAGTCCATCATTTTGAAATAATTTTTGTGCCAATCAATGTAACGCAGTTAGTCATTCAGAAAACCTCAACTGTCAGTCACATTGTCAGAAAAAGCTGTTAGTAAAGAGAAAAAACTTAAAAAGATAAAATTTACTTTTAGTGCCCCCAAGCCAAGCTCATGCAGCTCTGGATGTGGGTAAGGTGAGCAACATATTATAACCCATTGTGCACCATTTATATTGTTGTTTAATAGCAGATGTCATATGTTCACAATAGTGCTGTACACAATCATCTATAATACAACATTTAAAATCTTTAAGTACCTTTATTTGTTGGACACTTTTAATGAGTATAGTGGTTCTGTTCTCACCCTTTAGCGTGTGGGTTTTGCAAAACTGAAATACTTGATATGTCATCTTTTAGTTTCATTTTATGGATGAAATTGTTGTATTTGTATTAGCTACCATGTCAGGTTTTGTCATCTTTTATTTACTGTGGAAATGCTAGATAGCTTCTTGTTACAGTTTCATTTGATGGATGAAATTGTCATTTTTATTGTGTCATCTAACATTCTCCACAGAAACATCACATACAAATATACACCCACACACACACACACACACACACACACACACACACACACACACGCACACACACACATATACATACAGACACACAGATACATAGATGCTAACACACACACACGCATACGTACACACATGCATGCACACACACGCACTCCCCCCACACACACACGGATATTTCATTTTCAACACATTAGGCGTGCCTGTAACAAAATTATAAATAGGCTACACTTGTATTTCAAACCTATTGTAAATGTTCATGTCACTGAACAGTGGCAACTGATAAGGAAAATGCCAACCACTTTTGTTGCTTGCTGCAAATGCAAATCATTTCACTGCTTTTTTTTATATTCCATGTGCATGTGACACTTTAAGTTATATTTCAGTTTTTAACTGCATTGGCACCTGATAGTTAATATCAAGCAGTGGATTGTGGAGGTAATGAATATATATTGCGTACATGAACACGTCCATAGTCAGGGTTTACAACTCATCATTAGCTGGTGTGAAGAAATAGATTCATAGGTATATACTAGGCTAACAACCACTGGTGCCTTTATAAGGCCCACTCTTTATATGCTTTAGAGATTACTTTAAGGGGTTGAAGTAAACTAGGGTGAGATTTATAGGCTGCCTCTGTCCATTAGAGATTTAGGTGCTAATACCGAGATACATTTTCAGTTTCCCATCCACTGGCCAGTCTTCTATTGAATTGGGTTAGGGAAGATCTCTGCTTCACATGGATGGGACACCTGTCTCAGAGAAAGTGAATTCTCTGAGACCCATACCTCTCTCTAGTGTGTCCTATTTATGTGACAAGCAAAGCTTAAATCACTAGCTTGAGTAATTCTGATTATATTCATTTTGGAGATATGCAAAAGGTCTGTCAGAGATGGATTCATAGATGCCTTGCATGCCAGGCTTCAATATGTGGGAAACAGAGTACAGTGGTAGGGCTTTGAGGTGATCTGCACAAACATGCTGCTTATGGCCTGCATTCTGTTTGTGAGGAAACTCTGTGGTCATTTCATTTGTTGCATGTGCCTAGTCAGATACAATGTGAGCCAAAGACAGAAGAACAATGACACCTTTGGACCTAGATGCCATGCCCTTGCTTATACATTGAGTAGAATGGAATGATTTCCTTACTACCTTAGACACATGTTGGTTGAAAGCCAGAGTACTATCTATACGCACACCCAAATCTCTAACTACTACTCTTAGGGGTGTGTTATCGATGAGGTAATTTCCTAGGGTAGCTGACTTCCCAAAGGGTACTAATACACACTTCTTGACATTGACTTTTAAGCCATGTCTTTGTATATGTCTATGTAAGTCCTTTTTGTAGGATATTAGTGTCTTGGTGGGATTATTTCAGAGACTGAAAACAAATAATGCAATTTGACTATTCAAAAAGAGTAGAATGCTAATGCAGGATAGAGAAAAAAAAATTGGAAAGAATTGCAAAAATATAAAACACCCCAATATTTTGAAAACTACAGAATGCTTCAGAGGTGGACTAAAAAGCAAATAAATGAAGACAGAAATATACTATAATTACTTTAGGAATAATACTAAACACAACTCAAAAAATGTGGACATGACATCCATTAAAGAATTCTTACATCCTCACCAAAAATTCAACCCAAAACCATCTCCAGATAACTCATCACTCAAAACTGCAATACAGTTCAACTTTTATTTTATAGCATATATATATATATATATATATATATATATATATAGATAGCATCTCTAACTAAGGATTTTACTCGCCATCTAATCCCTTCCCTGCCCAACAGCCACATATCACCACATCCACTTTCACCTTCAGTCCTGTACCAACATCCTATATATAACTACTCTTAAATATCTTAAACCATGCTTTTATTCTGTATCCATTGCAGTAGTTTCACTGTACCCCATTAAGTTTCCCACACTGTTCTATCTACTGTATGCATTGTTTCCACATGCAGATAGAAACACCAGCAACTCTGAAATACCACTAATGAAACCCCTTGCATTGCATGTAAGACTTGTCCCTGGAGCAACGTACTATTCATTATTTCTTTCTTTCTTGACAAGCCTCACTTAATAACCCTTTCTTATATCATGCCATAGAGCCCATAAAGACATTTTCTAGATTGTGATACTGCCTTTTTTTCAAGATTTAGATTGTCATCTTCTTCACAAATCTAGTAAAAGAGGAAAAAGCACTCTACCCCTTCCTCCAGTGCATGCAAACACAGACACACACACACACACACACACACACACACACACACACACACACACACACACACACACACACACACATATACTGTACAATTTAATGACACATAAAAAATCGTCCACTTCAATCTAATAGATTTACATTTATGAATCCAGGCTAAGGTGGATCCTGTTTTCTCGAAGAAGTTCTGCATTCCATACTCATTCTTTGCAGAATGACCATAAACATGTCTGTCAGGCTTGCTTCTGCTTATCAAATTATGCCTCCTACTTTGACAGATATGGATTATATATGCCCACTTTAATGCCTTCAGTACTTCTTGTTGTCAAATGATTCACCTATTAAAGGCAGAAGTGTTGCTGGCATCTTAATAGAAAATAAAGCATTTTATCCAGTTATACTGGCTTTTCCATCTCAAGTTAATAAGATACTTTAATTGCAAGATCGCTTTCAATTGTAGTCTGATGTTTACTTTTTCATTGTGTATGCCTGCTATATAATTCCCTTTGTTATTCTTCAGCTAAAAAAATCAACACATTAAGGTGGGAGTAGTCAACAAGAAACAATGAAGTCATGAGACTGAAAGCTGAAGAATTTAATATTTTTATAAAGCATAATACTTCTGACAAGCTTTCACATCCCACTTACCACTTTCTCCAGTAATACAAAAATGTGCCAAGAGAAGCATATATATTCATCAGTGTTTCCTGTACTATATGAAATATTAAGTCATTCAGTGTGAACGTATATGCTTTCTTTCATATAGTTTACTTGTTGTACTGTCCATTACCATTGTTTTTTCAGTAATGCAGTTGTAATAAGATATGCTTTAGTGAATGCAGTTTAGTGTGCAGCAAGTAGAAATATGTCACTCATCAGATGACACTGAAAAGAAAATCTCAGTCTTAGCCTGGAACTACTGATTCAGAAGAACTGTGCACTTTTAATACATATCCATGGAGATCTCTTACATTCATAAATAAGTTGTTCTGAGTATGAGACGCAACAGCTTTTTATATCTTCAACGAATTTGGTGTCACGTTTGAAGTTTTGATTCTATCCTCACTAAAATGCATAGAAGAGTATTTCATGTCTCTGCAATACACAACTTAGTGCCAAGGTCTATCATCAACAAAAGAAACCAAACTGACGTTTTATTTATTTTTCAAACAATTAATTCTTCCATTCATTTTCTGATTCTCATTTTATTCTATTTAATGTTGCATGAAAGTTCTGGCTAGAGTAACAAGAATGGAAGCAATCTAGGATGGAATGTTAGTCTATCACTGAATTCACACACACACACACACACACACACACACACACACACACACACACACACACACACACACTTATAAGGTCTGCTATCACCAGCTTGGGATCAACAAGCTCATGTTCCCCATTTCTTTTACTACTGGTGTGTAGGCTGCCAGCAAAGCTGCAAAGAATTTTATAAATAATCCTATGCCATTTGTAAATATTAATAGGATTTGTAGGCTTGTTGTACAAATGTAAGAGAAGTATATGTTATGATTAAACTATATGTTCTGTACTGAGCTTCAAGATTGTAACCACTGTTCACCCTGCTGGAAAACAGCAGAAATGTGTATAAACTATATGTCAATGCAAATGTATGTTTTCATGGTAGAAATTGGGACATACAGAGTTAACTTGCAAACTCTGAGAAAATAAGTAAAGAATTTTATGACTGTGTTATCTCAGCTAGAAGACATAATGTCTGCACTGGGGCTTCTTTCTATTGTCTGGAAACAGAGGTAATTACAGGTTTCCAAGGTAATTGTATGACATCCAGCTTCAGGCAAGCTTCAAAGAGAAGTATTCTTAAAATAAATATGTTAAATGTTAAGTTCCTCCTAGCCTGGGAAACTTAAGCAGAGGTGGCAAGAATGATGTAATCTGAAATGATTCAGCAGTAATGTGTATTATCAATTTAATAACTATTTCAGAGAGAAAGAGAGTGCATTTTGTATTTGTTTTTGAACCTAAACATATCATCTCACCAGCATGTTGCCTTGCTCTGTAAGTAAGTTATTTAGAATCTAGTTTCTCTTGGAGATAGATAGGAATATAGCAAGATTAGTTAGATGTTTTCTGTTTTATGTGAGACTGTCCTGCTATGTTATTTTAAAGTATTTCCTGTGATTTCGGAACACTGCTGTCACTGTGTTGAGTTAATAAGTATTCTCTTGTGCTTTTATTATTTATTATTAAGTATTTTCAACCTTTTTAATTTTGGCTGGTTTACTTACAAATATTTAAGCTCTTAGAGTACTTGCATATGTATTTGATGATACTGCACAAGCCACTCCTAAATAGCCTTTAAGTCTTAGTCACACTTACCAATTGGATAACAGTAACAGTAAGGCCTTATTAGTAGCTGATAAGAGTGGTTGGTGGCAGTTGGTACTACCTTATAGTCTGGGCAGAAGTGGTCATAGCTAGTCAACCTGTGCCAGCCTTCCCATGGTGGGCAGCCCAGACTCCCCCAACAGAATCTGCCAGTAGCAGCAGAAGCCACTGATCCAGGTACACATCCAGGATCTAGTGTTAAATGTTTTAAATGCAACCAGAGGGGCCATCTTGCACACAGATGTACATGGACGCAAGGTGGAGAGACAGTAAAGGAGAATGACAAAATGCCAACAGTATGTTGTCTTGAGACAAGAAGGGTACCAATCTAACACAAGATGTTAAATATTATCTTAGTGAAGGGCAAAAAGATCATTGCTAAGACAGACACAGCCTCTGACATAACTGTTGTAAGGCTTGCAATGGTTACATAGGAGTACTACTTGCCTGGGCAGTCTACTCCAGTCAGAGCTTTAGGAGGGACCCCATTCCAAATATCTTTGACTAGGATGGTGGAAAAGAAAGCCAGCAAGTAGGTGTGTTTAAAGATATCTCTGCAGATGTCCTGATAGGGAATGATTTTGATAATGCAGTATAATGTGTTCATGCAGTTACATGCAGTCAAGCTTGGAGACAAGCACGTGGGTCTGGTAGCCTGGGGAGACCCATACAGACCTCATACTTGTAGCCAGGACTGGTGAGGTAGTTACTTATAGGTTCATAGGATCATAAGTTGGTACTAGGCTATCGGCCCTAGGGCCTATACAAGCCTCACCATAATAATTCCATGGCTATTTCTTTCCACAATATTTACTTCCCTGGACCCCTGACTAGCAGGATGACTGACGTGATCCCCAGGGTGAATTTCCTATCTCCCATCTAATCGTCAGGGCTCCTTTTGAAGAGGACCAAATAGGTACTCTGCTTGACATGTATGGGCAGTCTATTCCAGAGTCTGGAGCGTCTCTGGGTGAGGAACCTATCCCTCCAGCATGTTTTGTTCATTGTGATAACAAGGTTTGGATCCCTGGAGTATGTGGCTCTAAGGGACTGGGATTTCTTTAAGTGTAGCATGTCCAAAAGCTCTGGGTTTGACATGGCCTTGTATGTTAAGCAGATATCGCCTTTGAGTAGGTGATATGCGACAAAGTATAGCTGATGGTTGTTTAGATGGTCAGCGTAGGGCATCTGCTTTAGGCCTGTGATTCTTTTAGTGAGATATTTCTGTGGCCTTTCCAGTTGTTGCAGATGTCTTGAGAGGTACATACCAAACAGTGCATTGTATTCTATAATGGGTCTAATGAGGGATGAGTACAGTGGGGCAATGACCTCCATTTTTCTGGATGAAAAGCCCTTTGTGATGAGGTGTGCCATATAGAAGGATTTCCTGACTGTTGTGGTGATGTGGTTATCGAAGGTAAGACCACAGTCCACCTGTGTTCCTAAGTCTCTTATCACACTTTTGGTGTTTAGTGTACTGCCACCTATGTGATAATTCATGGGTACATGTTTTTTTTCCCAAAGAGGATAACTATACATTTCTTGGCATTGAGCTTGAGCACATGGCTCTGGCACCAAGCATCTATTTCTGTATAGGCCTTTTTGTATAATATCCACATCATTTGGGAATTCAATAATAGCTCCCAGTTTGCAGTCATCTGTGAACTTTGTTAGCCAGAGTCCCTTAGTGTTGGCCTGCACTTCAGAGAAGTAGATGCCAAACATGAGCAGTCCCAGGACTGAACCCTGAAGTACTCCACTTGTCACTTGTCTGGAGCTGGATTTGGAGTCGGCTACTTTTACAGTGTGGGTTCATTCAGTAAGCCAGTTGGCAACCCATCGAGTGATGTAAGGATTAATGCCCAGCTTAGTAAGCTTATCTATGATTCCAGAGTGGGGGATGATGTTGAAGGCCGTGGCAAGGTCCAGATAGGCTGTGTGAACCGCTTTACCCTCATCCACAGCTCTGGAGACTGATTTGAAAAAGTCAATCAGGTTCAGGATACAAGATCGACCCTTCACGAACCCAAATTGGATGGGGTCCAGTGTTTGAAGGTTGCCAATGTCTTTGTTTATAAGTTCCATGATAAAACGTTCCATGGCCTTGCAGATCAGGCTTGTCAGACTGATGGGGCAGTAATTTCCAGGATCCAAGTTGGATCGCCCCCTCATGGAGTGGGATAACTGTAGCTGTGCACCAGTCAGTGGGCATGAAGCCTGAGGTGAGGCTATGATTAAACATGACACTTAGGTGAGGTGCCAGTTCATTTTGTAGTTCATGTAGTACACAGCCCAGGATGTCATCTGGTCCCATGGATGCTGTTTTCTTAGCTTTGGAGAGTGCGGTTTTTACCTGTGTGGCCATCATTACTGGAATTTGGCAATCTCTCGGTATTGAGATGGGCCCTTTAGGGGGTGAAAGGGGGGTGAAGTTGGCACTGAATCAATCTGCCAAGCTATTGGCAATATCCTTTTGATCAGTATATTTAATGCCATTCTGTTGCAGCTCACAGCTGATCTGAGCATTGCCATTTAGATTCTTGATATAGCTAGAGAATGCCTTGTGGTTGTCTTTGGAATCTTTGGCAATTTTATTTTTGTAACTAGCTTTGGAGGATTTTATGAGGGATCTCATCTGCTTATTGAGGCTGATAAGGGAGTTTTTTGCATCCTGGGATTTTCCTCTTTACTGCATCAGTATCTTCCTTTTGTTGTAAAGTTTGTTTATGGCAGGGGACCACCAGATTGGCTTCCTTTTTTTGGAGGAGAGCGTCTTGGTTCTATTTGGGATGACATGATTCATGCACAAGTGGATGTGCTCGTACAGTGCCTTAGTGTAGGATTCAGGACTCAAACTTTCAGGGAGGGAGCTACCCTGTAGCAGTGAGACAGAAGGTGAGCCACAGCTGCTTGTGGGTTCTGATGTTCCCTTGGACAAAGTGACTGCACAGGCAGAGGTGAGTCGTAGTACCCAAGCTGACAGTGAGGTACCACTGTCAGAGAATGCCAGACTTCCTGTGGAAGGGGAGCTGGGAAGGGTTACAAAGAGAGAGTTGAGACAGGCTCAACTCTCAGATTCTACATTACAAGGCCTGAGGCAGGTAGCTAGTGAGGTAACTGATTCTCACGGGAAGGGGGAATCTGTATACTGGGACAAAGGGTTACTGTATAGAAAGTGGATCCCTGAGGCAGGGCTAGAAGGTGAGAGAATACAGCAGTTGGTAGTGCCCAGAGCCTACCATCTGGCCCTTCTAACCAGAGCCCATGATATGCCCTTTGCAGGTCATATGGGCATAAAACATACAAAGAGACGTATTATGCAGAACTTCTATTGGCCTGGAATTAACAGAGATGTAATAGGGTACTGCAGGACCTGTGAGCAGTGCCAAAAGATAGGCAAGGCAGAAGACAATGTGAAAGCTCCTTTGATGCCTATGCCTGTGATTGAAAAATCATTTCAGAGGGTAGCTGTGGATATTGCGGGGCCTCTGAGTACCCCAAGCTCCACAGGGAAAAACTATATCCTAGTGATAGAAGATTATGCTACCAGATACCCTGAGGCAGTGGCTCTGTCCTCCACTGAGGCAGAAAAGGTGGCAAATGCTTTGTTAGAGATTTTCAAAAGGGTTTTACAACAGAAATACTGACTGACAGAGGTGCCAATTTCATGTCAGACTTGCTGGCTTGTCTGTGGAAGTGCTGTGGGGTGAAGCACCTAAAGACCACCCCTACCATCCACAGACTAATGGTCTTGTTGAGAGGTTAAAGTCTACAGTCAAGTCCATGCTGCGAGAATTTTCAGACCAGTTTAAGAGGGAGTGGGAAAAATATTTTCCCCATCTGTTGTTTGCTTACAGAGAGGTTCCCCAGGAATCCATAGGTTTTACACCCTTTGAATTGCTGTATGGGCATAGAGTGAGAGGGCCTTTAGATTTAATTTGAGATGAATGGGAGGGTGACTGTGAATCCCACAAGGAGTCTGCTGTGGCATATGTCCTAACCCTTAGGACAAGGGTCAGGGAACTCATGGGCTTGGCCCAGGAGAACCTGGCAGAAGCCCAACAGCAGAAAAAGGTCTGGTACGACAGGAATGCTCAAGCTAGAGAGTATGCTGTAGGGCAGCAGGTAATGGTTCTCATTCCTGTCAGACACAACTAGCAGGCAGCTTGGGAGGGACCCTACAAGGTGGTAAGGAAGGTCAATTATGTTAACTGCATGGTAAAACTGCTAGGCAGGAGACAGGAGCACAGATTCTACTGTGCTAGCATGATGAAACCTTTCCATGCTAGGGAGGCCCTTGTGCTGAGTATTTGCAGTGAATTGTAGGAGGATTCTGAGGGACATCTGGTGACTGATCTCCTTACTGAGGCTCATACTGACACCTCAGTGGAAGGGGTAGCAATGTCCCAGCAGCTATCTCCTACCCATGTTCAATAAATCTGAGCAGTGTTACAGGAGTTTGGGGACATGTTCACTGGGAAATCAGAGTGCACCTACCTTTCTAAACATACTGGAAAATATTAAGATACAAACACACACCCTAATACTAGGTGATTTCAACTGCCCTGCCATTAACTGGGAAAACTACCCAACACCTTTGCTCAATGGTTCTTGAAATTCATAAATTCCAACACCCTAGAGCAACTAATTCATAGTCCCACCAGGGGTACCCATATTCTAAACCTGGTTGTTACCAACATGGGAGATTGATGCTCCACATCAGTGGTCACCCCCTCGTTGGCCAGATCAGACCATAAGCTAATCACCCTTGACATTCACATCCTACCCCCACCTCCCTTTAAGGAAACGTCTGTAAAAAACTTCTCCAAAGCCAACTTCATGCTTCTCAAGTCAGAAGTAACAAACTTCATGACACCCATGCAGATGAGAACTGGAAGTTTAACTGCTGAATCCTACACTAAGGTGCTGTATGAGCATATTCACTCATGCATGGACCGAGCCATCCCAAATAGAACCAAGATGTTGTCCTCTAAAAAAAGGAAGCCATTCTGGTGGTCCCCTGCCATAAACAAGCACAACAGAAGGAAGAAACTGTTTCAGAAAAGAGGAAGAACCCAGGATTCAAAAACTCCCTCACCAGCCTCAATAGAAATCTGAGATCTCTCACAAAATTTTCCAAAGTTAGTTACGAAAACAAAATTGCCAAAGATTACAAAGACAACCACAAGGCATTCTATAGCTATGTCAAGCAGTTAAATGGCAATACTCAGATCTGCTCTGAGCTACAGCAGAATGGCACTAGATATACTGATCCCAAGGATATTGCCAATAGCCTGGCAGATAGATTCAGTGCCAACTTCACCCCCACCTCACCTCCTAAAGGGCCCATGGAAAGAATGCCAAATTGCAGTAATCACGGCCACTCAGGTAAAAAACGCACTCTCCAAATCCAAGAATACAGCATCCATGGGACCAGATGACATCTCAGGCTGTGTACTGCATGGACTATAAAATGAACTGGCACCTCACCTATGTGTCAAGTTTAGTTATAGCCTCACCTCAGACTTCATGCCCACAGAGTGGGGCACAGCTACAGTCATCCAACTCCACAAGGGGGATCCACTTTGGATTTTGGGAACTACCATCCCATCAGTCTAATGACCCTGATCTGCAAGGCCATGGAATGTATTATCATGGAACTTATAAACAAAGATATTGGCAAATTTCAAACACTGGACCCCACCCAGTTTGGGTTCATGAAGGGCCAATTTTACCTCCTGAACCTGATTAACTTCTTCAAATCAGTCTCCAGAGCTATGGACTAGGGTAAGGTGGTTCACACAACCTACTTGGACCTTGCCAAGGCATTTGACACTATCCCCACTCTGGAATCATAGATAAACTTACTAAGCTGGGCATTAATCCCTACATCACTCGATGGGTTGCAAACTGGTTTACTGACAGAACACACACTGTAAAAGTAGCTGATTCCAAATACAGCTCCAGACAAGTGACAAGTGGTGTACCACAGGGTTCTGTCCTAGGACCACTCTTGCTTGGCATCTACTTCTCTGAAGTACAGGCCAACACTAAAGGACTCTGGCTTACAAAGTTCACAGATGACTGTAAGCTGGGAGCCATTAATGAATCTCCAAATGATGTGGCTATACTACAAAAGAGCCTTTCTGAAACAGATGCCTGGTGCCAGAGCTATGGGCTCAAGCTAAATGCCAAAAAATGTATAGTTGTCGCATTTGGGAAAAAACATGTACCTGTGAACTACCACATAGGTGGCGGTACACTAAACACCAAAAGTGGGACAAGAGACCTAGGGACACAGGTGGACAGTGGTCTCACCTTTAATAACCACATAGCCACAACAGTTAGAAAATCCTTCTATATGGCACACCTTATCACTAAGGGCTTTTCATAAAAAGGAGGTCATTGTCCCTCTGTACTAATCTGTCATTAGACCCATTATAGAATACAATGCCCCGTTTGGTATCTACCTCAAAAGGCATCTGCAACAACTAGAAAGGCCGCAGAAATACCTCACAAAAAGAATCATAGGCCTAAAGCAGATGCCTTATGCTGACCGTCTAAAGAAACTCCAGCTATACTCTGTCGCATATTGTCTACTCAGAGGTGATCTCTGCCTAACATACAAGGTCATGTCAAACTCAGAGTTGTTGGACATGCTACACTGAAAGAAATCCCAAGCCCTCCAAGCCACATGCTCTTGGGATCTTAACCTTGTCATCACGATGAATAGAACATGCTGGAGGGATAGGTTCCTGACCCAGAGACTTCCCATACTCTGGAATATGCTGCCCATATATGTCAGGCAGAGTGCTTCAATGGCCCTCTTCAAGAGGAACCTTGACGATTGGATGGGAGATAGGAACTTCACCCCGGGGATCACATCAGTAACCCTGCTAGAAAGTAAATATTTGTGGGAAGCAATAGTCAGGGAATCATTATGGCTAGGCTTGTATAGGCCCTAGGGCTGATAGCCTAGTACCTACCTATGAACCTATGGTGCAGCACCAGGTGGATACAGGACCCCAAAGGCCTCTAAAGCAGGCCCCTTATAGTATGTCTGAGAGAGAGTCAAACAGACTCTGAGGGAGGGGGTACAGGAAATATTGGAACTAGGGGTAATTCAGGAGTACAACAAACCCTGGGCCTCCCCAGTGGTGCTGGTGCCAAAGAAGGATGGCAGCAAAAGGTTCTGTGTGGACTACAGGAAATTAAATAGTCACACAATATCAGATGCTTACCCCATGCATAGGACAGATGAAGCCCTAGAGCAGCTGGGAGGGGCTAAGTATCTTACCACCATTGATCTTACCAAGGGTTACTGGCAGGTGCCCTTGGTTCCCAGTGCTATAGAGAGGTCAGCCTTTGTGACTCCTTTTGGCTTGTCTGAGTTCACAAATATGCCCTTTGGGATGGAAAATGCCCCAGCAACTTTCCAGAGGCTGGTAGATCATATCCTAGAAGGGGCAGGAGATTGTGCCCTTGCTTATTTAGATAATATTATTGTAGTCAGAGTACCCCACACCCGTGTGACAGAGCTGAGCTAGAAACATGCACAGTGTTAACTTTTCCATTTTCAGCCATGAAATAAAGATCCATAACTAGCCAAACTTTTCAAGCCATCATTAGACAATCCTCTTACTTCAGTGCTGCTTCCTTAGTGTCATAAACAGAATTACACTGTTGCATGAAAAGTGAGTCAAGTCCATTAGTCTTAGTCTGACATTTAGCACAGAGGGTTAAGGTTCTCAGCTGGTAATACATTGTTCCCTGTAGACAAGGGACAGGATTTGATTCCTTCCACCTCATTTTTGTCTGTGGTGTAATTAAGCAAGTCATTCAACCAGACAATGCTGGGAGTTACCCCTGAGGTTAACCCTTGTGTCCAGCGGGCTTACATGGTTAGGTTAACAAATAAATAAAACAATGGTTCATGCAGATCAGTTGTGGGTGATCTTTGACTAAGTTGCATCTGTAACACTACAGAAGTCCTTTTTTCCCTTGAGTAACAAATATTTTTATGTTTAGAAAAAAAATAAAGACCAGCTATTGAAACTTGGTCATTTTCCAACCCCGTCCTTCTTTTATTCAGATCAGCAATGAAGAGAACAATGGTTCCACTATAAAAATAATGTCTTATGTGTGTTCCACTGTCTTTAAAAAATCATCTCATCATGACTGCCTGTCTGCATTCTCCAGACTGTTTTATTAGATTTGATATATAAGCTTTTGTCTGCTGAGTGCCAACATGCAGAATAAAAGTCCAAACATCATTCTTCTCCTTTAAACTTCTCTTTCTTCTTCGCAGGAGGCAAGCCCTCACAACCCCACTGTATATGTACTAACTTAGAGATTGCCATACCTCAGAGAAAAGGGAATATTCTGAAAAATGACCATTTTGGACGTTGTTTATCTAAGCTCATTTCTTTCTACCATTCTGTTTACAAGTTTCAGGACTTGCTCTAGCTTGTCCTGGTATTTTAATTGGCTATTTTTATTTTTTTTATACTGATTATGTTGTGAAAAATAGGTAGCTTGTATTATAACCAGAACTAATCAGAAATTTTCCTGACTTTAAACTAATTTTCAATTTCCCACACCATGCCAGGAAAGCTACAGCCAACACATACCTACTACTTTGCTCTTTTACACTAATCACATGCAAACTGGGCTACAACCCACCCATCTAGTGGATCTAAACAAGGCTTATAATAGAAGAGCTATACTTGCTGCTGGACAGCAAAGCAAAGTCCACCATTGAACACTGATGTTTTTGTAATCAGACAGGATTCAGGCAGCTGAAATTTGTCTACAAACTTTACTGCTTCTGAAACTGATGAGCTCTTTCAATCCTGTGAGGAAAGGCTTTTAGCATTCCCAAAAATAAAGAATACATTTGACATCTCTCAATATCTTATATAAGACAGAAAATTATGGAAAAAACTTCTCTAGAAATAAATGTTTATCTCATAGAAGTAAGCCTTCAAGACTGCTCTAAAAATTAGTCACATTGGACTTCCAGTTATGGGATTAATGAAGTCATGTGCCAGCATAGATTTTATCCATACCTACAATATTCAATGAATGGTCCCTATCTTATTATATACCATAATGTGATGGGTTCAAATTCCTAAAGTACTGCATTCTTCCCAAAGTCCAAAAATCAGGTTAACTTCTCACAGTCTGTTCTGTGCATTACACTCTTTTTCACTACTTATTCCTACTTTTACTACCTATTGTAACCCAACAATCAATCTATCCAACCATCCTCAACCCCTTTTCCCATTTTATTCACATGCGGTCGGGGTTTCACTTCAGCAGTGACAGTCATCTAGAGCCAAGGTTTCCACCACTGCATGGCTATCTCTGCCACAGTAGTTCATCCATACCACACCCACACACACATTCACACCTAGGGCCAATTCAGAGTACCCAATCCATCTGCTGCATGTCTTTAGAATGTGAAAGGAAACCAGACCACCTTTAGGAAACCCGCATGGACACAGGGAGGACATGCGCTTATATAAATTATTTATGTTGTCAAGCTGCTCTTGTAGGCAGTCACCTAATTTTACATTTTTTTGTAACATTCACAGGACCTGCTGTCCTGTAGTTGTCATTCTCAGTATTTATTTCACAAGTCTGTAAACAAGCAAAACAAAACAAAAACAAAACAGTCACAAATCTAATCCCCAAAATTGTTGTAGCAGTATCACTGCCCTTCTCACTCCTGATAGAAATGACAACCCTTGCCCAGATCCTAACTCTCCTGATCACTTTATTGCTGCCCAATTTAACTCCTTCTTCTTAGACTCTATAGCCAAGCTCACCACATCTTTCCCCAACCAGGTATTATCTTCCACTGCATCTTCTACTCAAAACTCCCCTCCTTTGACCCTCAAACCCATTCCTGTCAACACTATAAAAAATCCTACTAAAACTGAAACCATGCTCGAATGCCTCAGATAACCTTCCATTTAACTTTCTTAAAATAGCTGCTGATGGCATAGTATTTTCTATCTGCATCCTAATCAATCGTTCCATTCAAGAATTTTATGTACCCATCCTTTGGAAAAAAGCCTTTATCATTCCCCTACACAAAGGGGGCAATAAAACTGACATCTCCAATTTCCAAACAATTGCCCTTCTCTCCCCTTTCTCTAAGATTCTTGAAAAATGTATTAATTTGCAACTCCTACCCTACCTTATAGACAATCATTTGTTGACCCCTACTCAACATGGATTTAGACCTGGACACAGCACCACCATGTCCTTTCGTGATATCATCAACCATGCTCAAGACTCAGGTAACATTGTATCTACCCTTTTACTAGACTTATCTAAACCATTTGATACCATTTCCCATCATTTACTTCTTTATCATCTCTCTCTCTCTTCTCAACCTATCTCCCTCTTCCATCAATTGGTTTTCCAGTTACCTCTCAAACAGACAACAGGCTGTCAAGTGGAAAAGTTGTATCTCTTCTTAACTTCATACTCCAACTGGTGTACCCCAAAGCTCTATCCTGGGCCCTCTACTATTTAACATTTTTATCAATAACTTCCAGCAATGTATTCCAAATGTCAAACTTGTCCAATATGCAGATGAGTCTACTGTCATCTTCTCTGCTAAATCTCTCATTACACTTATGGATGTAACTCATGCCTTCACCAGCACTGAGACTTGTTGTTGAACAATCACCTAGATCTCATTCCATCCAAAACTAAAATTGTGTTATTCACCCCATCAAAAAAACACTAAAATTTATAAAAAAATTCTTCTTAATATACTGCCAAGACAAGACCACCATCAAAATAGTTCCTCATACTAAGCTACTTGGTGTCATTACTGATGAACCCCTAAAGTTTGACATTCACCTTCTAACTAACATCAAGAAAACCCACCAGAAGCTTGGAATGTTATATTACCACAATCAATTCCTCACTCCTTCAACTAAGCATACCCTTGCTGTTACTTATCTCCACCCCTCTCTCATGTATGAAGCCCCTCTCCTTACTAACCTTCAACCCTCTTTAAAGGCAAAACTTGCATCTTGCTACAATAAAATCTCTAAGTTTGCCACTGGCTCCAAGTCCTCCTCTCAACACTGCAGTTCCCGACACTCCTTAAATTGACTTGAACTTATTATCTCTTTTATATTCGACTTTCTACTGTTCATAAACTCATCTTTAAACCCTCTAACTGTCCCTCCCTCTCTTCTATCCTCATCTTGCACCTTCCTAGAAAATGTCTCAGATCCAAAAATCAGAATGTACTTCAAGTTTACAAACCAACACGTACTCCAGGGCAACTTTCATTGTCATTATCCCTAGCACAGAAATGGAACTCAATTCCACCACACATCCGTACTATCCAGAACCACTCTAGTTTTAAGACTTTGCTTCATTCCTACCTTTCATCTAACTGGGAATACTCCATTTCTCACCCTGCTTTATCTATTTTACTCCTACTTTCTATTAAGATTTCTTTAACAAATTACACCTAACACTTACTATGTTTTTCTTAATACCTCCTTATAATTTATCTTACATTGTAGGCATTTGTTTGTCTTGACCTGCAGAATGCTATTGATTTCATGTATGGAATGCTTTGTTATGGCATATACCACAAAATGCTTTGTTACTATTATTACTTTGTCAATCTGTTTCTGTTACTTTAAATCATGTAATATTTTTCTTAGTTTGTTTTATTCTGTTCATTATTATAATATTGAATGTGGAGCTTTTCTCCCTGGGCCTCCATTGAAAAAGGGCTCTTTTTGACCCAATGGACTTTCCTGGTCAACAAACTGCAAATAAATAAAATAAAAAAGCAAAGCTGGTCAGTGCAGCACTGAAGCCATGACTTCAAAAACAGTACTGGCATTCAGTTCCCAATGCCTAAACTGCAGTTTTACTCCACTGGCAACTACCTAATGTGACCCATAACACCTGGTACATGGACAGCCAGCACAGTAACACAGTCCAGGACCAGCATCCTTTACACGTTGATAGTCATGCCCATTTGTTGCTCTCCCTTACAGCAACCACTGACTGTCATTTTATCCACTGTAATTATGGTTATGGCTCCTTAAATGACTGTGTGCACTATTTTCAGGGACCAATCAGAATCTCTTTGACAGTGCTGATCATACCTCCTTACAGCTTGTACCCAGGGTAATTACCCCTTCACAACATCCTTGTTATGACTCTGAATGGAGTAAGATTAAAGTGAAAAAAAAATAGAGATAAAAAAGTGTATTACTGAAGAAAAAAAGTAAGTTTAATTACAATAAAGAAAAGAGCCATTTGAAGCACTAAATATTTATATTATATCAGAGTTGGTAGATTTTTAAAATTCTCTGTAGAGTACTCATAGAATTGGGTAAGCAAATGGTTGTAACTAAGGAAATGCTTCTTTCTAGATGATACACAGGATCTGAATTGCTAGACATAGTAAAGCCTTACTAAATGTAAAGGAGAAAAGCAATTGCTAGAAAATGGAAATCAAAATCTAAACAAAATGCAATTAAAGTACTGAATATTATAAAAGAAATTAAAGAACTAGTGATGGAATCTTTAGAAAAGGGAAGGAACAAATTGTATAGAAATAAATGGAATTTGTGGGAAAATACATGCAGAATAATGTTCAGGAGGAAAAGAAATGATGCTTAAGGGAAGGAAGGAATTGAGCAATGTATGTAATATTGGAGTAAATGATAATTGTTAAAAAGAAAAACTTATATGTAATAATGCATGAAATAATGCCACGTGTTAATATGGTTTGTTATTTTTATTTTCTATTAATGTATGTGTATGTATGTCATTGTTTTAAAAGTGAAAAATTAGTAAAGATGTTTTAAAAAATTATTTCAGAAAAAATATAAAAATTACCTTATGACTGTTGGCATAGATGTTAATGAACATATACTGAATATTAGCCTGAAGATGAGGGGACAGGGATGGGCTACATGGAAGTAACAGAAGTCAAAATGATATGAGGTGAACTTCAGACTGCAGACTATTTCACAAATATGATCAAGCTGGTAAAATCATTGTTAGCAATAGCAACCCTTTAGCACCAGGCAGGGATGAGATGATACCTATTGGGGGATGCCTTCGTTAATATTAATTAGTAGCAAGAGAGTTCAAAAGATTCAAAACTCTGGGGCATATAAAACTGAGAGAAGAACTGAATATTTTTTCTCATTTTTTTTTTTTTTTCAAATATAGTTAATTAAATTCCATAGTAATTGTATATAACATGTTAAATAACTATGTACACTATTTACATCAGCCTGACACTATAACAGAGCTCAACATATACAATTACTTTATAGGTATAACAACCCAGTTATCAGCGTGTATCTGTTCGGTTTGTAAAGTGTCAATCAATGATAATATTTTTTTCCATGGATTGTTAATAAATGGCTTAGGATGAATCCTTAATTCTTTAATTTTAATTTCCAACAATGCTGTGGTCTTCAGTAAGCTGTAGAGATCTTCCAAAGTCGGTATTGTGTTTGTGTTCCATCTTCTTGAGATTGCAAGTATTGTCCATACTAGATACATATTTGACTCATTCAAATGACCTTCATATACATTTAATAATACTATAGCTTTAGATAAGTTAAACAATTAATTAAATAAAGCTTGTAAAAAGTTTTTAATACCATTCCAGAATGGCTTAATTTTAACACAGTCGAAAAAAATGTGATTCCAATCTGCATTATGTATTTGCTCATACCTTCAACATATTCCCTTTGTGGAAGAATTAATTTAAATAATTCTGTCTGGAGTTAAGAATGCTCTGTGCAAGCATTTCCTATTAAAAAATTCCCAGTATTGTGTAAAGGATGTATGTTTTATTGATAATAAAATATTTGATTTAATTTCTTCAATTAGCTGGAATGAGTGTCCTTTTGTTATATAATTCCATTATGAGGATTTGGGAGTTGTTTTATAATTTATCAATATCTTGCTAAATTTCGAAATACTATTTCCCATGTCATAATCATTATATATGGTTTCATATAGGCATTTCATAAGTTTAGGTATTTCTTTAAATGAAGAATTACTAATCATTCTGCATAAATCTTGCAAATACGTCAGAATGCTTTACATAGTTAGCCAATCTTGTGGAATTTTGTATGTTGTTTCTGTTGTTTGCATATCCAGAACTTTTAGTTCTTTGATACATTGAAACCAACAAACAAATCCTTTCTCTTCCCAGGAATTAATTATTTCTCTGTATATTTTATGTGGATAGCTTTTTGTAACTATGAATAGTGTTAAAAGATCAAACCAGATTTTTAAATCTATATTTGAATTAATAATTTTCCTAAATGAGTCAATGTAATAATTAATCATTCGCGTTTTAGTGGGCTTAGTTATGTCATATTGCATGCTAATTCATAATATGTGCCATGGCAAATTGTTTTTATCTGTTATTTGATTTTTTTTTTTTTTTTTTGTAAATCAAATTAATTTATTGATATTACAGTTACTAATTCTTTCCAATTTGCAGAATAATTTGGATTTATCCAATCTGAGATTGTTTTAGATATTGATGCTTTTATATATGTTTCTATATCAGGAAAGTTTAATCCTCCCTGTTTCAATGATCTGATATGATGTTTTAAAGCTATTCTGTTTCTTTTGGGAAACCATAAAAATTTTATTAGGCATGAGTTTATTTCTTTGAGTATATTCCTTTCTGGTAACAGTTGTATTGCCAAAGCTATATATAGAATCTTGGGTAGTAAAACCATTTTTATTAACTGCAGTCTATCTTCAAATGTTAATATTATTTTGTTCCACTTTTCCACAGACATTTTAATTGCATTGATGATATTATTGTAGGTTTTTGAGACTAATTCATTATTATCCTTGCATAACTCTATTCCTAGATACTTTAAGGTAGATTCTTGTTTCTTTATAATGTGATTCCCCTTCATCTGCAATTCTTTTTTTTTTTATTTAAAAATAAACATTTTGATTTTGATTTATTGAAATGGAGTTCTGACGTCCTGTAAAATGTGCCAATTAAAATATGTAATTCTTCTAATGTCTCTTTTGTATTGGATAACGTTAATAATATGTCATCAGCAAAGAGCATTACTTTAGAATTATATTGTTCATAAACATCTACTCCTTTGATTTTTGTATTGTTACATATTGAATCTGCAAATATTTCAATAGCCAAAGCAAATAGAATTGGTGACATGGGACATCCTTGTTTAGTACCCTTTGTTATATGTATTAAATTCAGAGATGAAAGGACCTAGCTTAACATACTCTAAATTATTTGTATATATATTCTTTAGTAGATGAACAGAGGAAGGAGGAAATTCAAATAACACCAGAATTTTGAATAAATAGTCCAGTTTAGGGAATCAAAGGCTTTCTCTATGTCTAAGCCAATTATGAGTGCTTCTTTATTTTCTTTATTAACATAATCTATAAGTGAAATTATCCTTTTAATATTATCATGTGTGTTTCTATGATATATAAATCCAGTTTGATCATTATTTATTGTTTTGGATAGTGGTATTTTCATTCTGTTGGTTAATATTGTCATAAATATCTTATAGCCATTATTAAATAATGATATACAGTAGGTCTATATGAGGTACAGAGGTTTGGGGATTTGTTTTCCTTTAGGATTAATGAATCTCTGCAAGTGGGTGGTATTAAAGCTTGTGACTGTATTTCTAGTAGAGTTTTATGGAAGAGGGATAGTATCTTTGAAGGAAAAAGGTTATATATTCCATAATTGTGCCATCTATACCTGGAGCTTTATTATTTTTACCCTCTTTTATTGTATCTGTAATTTCTTTGTAGGTTATGGGTACTTGCAGATCTAGTTTTAATTTTTTGGTATTTCTTTATATTAGAACATTTTTCATCTAGATTTAATTGATCGATATGTATATTTTCTTTTTGGAAATGTTCCATATAGTGATTTCTATAGGCATCAAGAATGTCACCTGCATCCAAGATATTTTGCCCTTTCTTTTCATGGAAGATATTTTTAATATTATTGACTTTTGATTGTATTTTGATTCTTGTGGATAAATTATGTAGATATTTGGGAGAAGTGGCCAAGGTATTAATTTTTAGTTTTTCTAAAGTTAAACTAGTTTTATGTGTTAGAATTCCATTGCATTTATTAATACTTCTGCTTTCTTTTTCATCTCCAAATGATTTTGATTTTTTTCAGCCTTTACTGACAAAAGTTTGGATTGTAGATCTAATAATTCAGAATCTTATTCTCTGATTTTTCTTTTATACCAAGTTAGGGTTTTACCATATATGTACGCTTTTAATGAGTCCCATATCATTATTTTATTTATCTCTGTGCTGTAATTAATATCTAAGAAGAACTGTAATTCAGATAATAACCAGGGTTTGAACTCTATAATTGTAGTTATATATGCTGGAATTCTGGAGTTAAAGATTAATGGTCTGTACCCATTTTGAAGTTTTAGCATCAATGAATTGTGGTCTGAAAAGGGGAAGGGAGTGATGGAGAAATTAATTATTTTAGAGTGTAAGTCATGGGCAGCAAATATTTTATCTATTCTAGTTTGGGTACCAAATCTGTGATATTGATGGGAAAACAACAAAGATTTATCTTCTTTACATTTGACAGTATCTACAAGATGAAATGATTCTTCCCACTTGTTTAAATCTTTTCATATAGCAGACATACGCAGCAGTCTTTTATTTGTAGTTTCAGAAATATAAAATATACAGTTAAAATCTCCTCCTAATATTAAGCTGCCTTATAATTATTGGAAATGAAATCCAAGTGTTTTTAACAGCTCCTGATCCAATGCATGGGAACCAGTATCGATTGGCTAGGGTCCATATTCTGTTATTATATTTAACTATTACTAATGCTGTAAGACCTTCTTTATCTTCATACTTGTAAATGATTTCTGAGTTAATCACACTTGTTTTCCATAAAATTGTTACCCCTTTTGTCTTTGTCTTATAAGTGGATTGCGCCAATATCATATATTCCTTAGGATTCCATTTGTAATTGTCATTTGTTTTGAAATGAGTTTCTTGAAGGAAGACAATTTGTGTTTTATTCAGTTTTAAATATTTCAGTAGATTTGATCTCTTGCTAGGATTGTTTAAGCCATTGGTATTTCAAGATAATAAAGTTAAATCCATCTTAGGTTATTTAGACTATGTATTTTTTGTTTTATTGTGACTATTAAATATTTACCTCTGATAACTATAAAGTATATGTTTGAGCTTTTAAAGGAGATTATCAGTTTTATACTTTGAGTGTTTACCAGTAAAGTAATGTTTTGGTCAGGCATACTAAGAACGGAATATTTTGAGTGAAGACATGACTTAAAGCTTGGCAATTTTCTTTAGCAAGTTCCTGGACAGTGGCACAGTAACTAACCTTGTTTACCATCTGTACTTTGTTTTATAACCTTCAGCAAAGCCTTTAATAGGATTTTCTATAGTGGGATAGATAACAATATGTTTAACACATTAAAATGTATCATATGAAAAGGATAGCAAAAGTGGTACAGGACAGGATATGACACATTAAAGCAGAAAAGGTAGTTGGCAAGAAAGTGCAATGCATTTGTGGTATGCCTCAAGGTAGGTGTCTTGGCCCAAAGATTTGTAACAGTTAAAGTGCCTAGAAATAGGGAACCCAGTTTGGTATCCAAAAGTATGGAGATGATCAAATGTAACCTGCATATATAGAAGATTTTAAAAATGTGCACAGCTGATAAAAAGAAAATTCTTTAATTTAAATTTCAGTAAATGTTCCAAGGCATTTGGAAAAAAAATGTCAAGCATCTGATGCCAAAGAGCTGTATGTGAAACAACATGAGTTCAGACAAATGGTGATTGGACATACTGATGACAATCTGAGTTTCAGAATACATACTGTTAATGTTTGCAGTGAGGCAAATAAATTAATAGGTGGAGTATATGAAAGGGTATGAAAACATTAAGGCCAGAAGTAATTTATCTCTATATAAAACTTCACAAAGTGTGATTATAATGGAGTATGGACCATTGACTTGGTCAATATACTGAAGGAATCATATTTAAAAACTGAAGGAGTATAGGCAATGATTACAAAAAATACTCTTGGCAGCTGGATTCTTAGAGGCAGACTTAATTATCTGGACTATTCATTTTTAATTATAAATTAAAAGAGGTAAGTTATGGGTGTATAAGTGTTCCTCTGAGCTTCACATTAATTTTATTTATTGATTTTACATTTGGTTACTGGGAAAGACTGACTGAACACAAGTCCTTTTTCAGTGAAGACCAAGGGAGACCACATATAACAGATTGATAAGGTACAATTCCCCAGGTACAGAATCATAGCACTATACATTTTACATCACATAAAATTAGGATAATAATGCTTTAAAATATACATCAACTAAAAGTAGGATGAAAAATGGTATATATTTGCACATCGGATTTGTTTTAGGCATTGCCGTGGTTTCCTTAGAGTCATTGCCAGGAATAAAAGTAAACTTTAAACTTCCATTGATGCAAATAACAATGAGCTAATAATTATGCAGAGATGTTTTCATCTTTATACAGAAACATGCCTGGCAAGTACAGCATTCAGAAAACAGAGGGATACAATGTATCATTCTGGACTGGCATCATGTGATTTAATTACATCGTAATATCCTACTTGTTTTACTAATCTAGATTGGGACTGTATTCTAGCATACGTCTAAAACGGTTAGGTGCATTCACATTTGCTCTAAAGTAATATTTGTTAAATATGCACTCCTGCTATTCCTCTCTCTGTGGATGCATTCTGTACTAATGAAACTCAGTCAGTAAAACCCTAAGTGCTTCTGAGATCACAGCTGCAGTGCAAGCACTCATTACTGACATTTTAATAGGTATCTTGCCTCTACAAATATTCAGATTCTTTAACATAATTCTTTAACACTGTAGAAATATAAACAACAGAGCAGGCAGTTGCTGTCGGCACTACAGTGTGTCATTAAATCTAGCAGATTACCCATTTACTAGGTGCATGGTACTTAAATCCATTACAACCCAGTACAGCACACTCACACAAGCATAGCAAGAAAAGGGAGCACAAAGTAATTTAGGACATAATCTTAAAAGGTTTTCACTGAAAAAAATTATTTTCTTATGTGGTAGGTGTAATTTGTTGTGTTCTCATTTAACTCAGAATG
>NC_056725.1:1013531411-1013546411 GCF_019279795.1 Protopterus annectens
ATAGTAACACAACCTTTTATTATAGCAATTTTTTAAGTTTATAAGATGGCTATTTGAAATTTGTTCTTATTTTTGGGACTGTAATACCCTGTTAGTGGCTTTGTCCAGGTTTTTTGTGCTAAGGTTGACAGCTATGGCAAGAACTGAATTCACTGAATATGTTTGAGGGCTGTATTCCCTCATTACTGGGTTTGTCCAGGTGTTTTGTGCTAAGAGGTTGACAGCTATGGTGAGAAATGAATTTATTAAACAATAGCCATTTAAGTTTCAGTCTTCCTCTCTTTCACAAAGCAGCTGATTTGGCGTAGTGGTATGTTGCTCTTGACTGTTTTGCACAGGGACCTTGGCAGTAAAATGTACGGTGGTAACACAGCATTTTTCTTTCACAAAGCAGGTGATTTGGCATAGTGGTATGTTGTTCTGACTCTTTTGCACAGGGACCTTGGCAGTAAAATGTATGGTGGTAACACAGCATTTTATTCTAGCAGCTTTCCAAGATTATACAAGCAATGTTTAATGTGTCCCTGGTTTTTGCCCTTTTGACCCACCCCAATAAATTTGGCTTTTTCCGACTTCTTGTGCTGCGAAGTTGAGATGCAGTTGAGTATTGAGTAGATTTTACAAGGAGCTGAGAGCTGCAGGGGAAGAGAAGTTTAGTGCTGATTATGCTAAGTCAGCTCACATTGCTAATAGCACAACAGGTTGTATATTTGCTTTTGATGCAGAAGGTTGTTGGTTCTACTCCCATAAGGGGTCAATGCTGCCATACTGAAAGTTAAGATACTAGCTATGAGCTTGTTATCAGTTTGCCATCCATTTCCTATTGCAATATTACTAGCTTATTTTTAATGTAATTTAGGCAATTTATTCCTCAGGGGCATCAGACACTATTTTTCGATGAAACCATGAAATTTAAAGGTGATTGCTAGCAGCAACTTCTTCATTACAGATTTATTTAACGTGGAATTATTTAGATGACTTTTTTTTACTACTTCAGAGATTGTGCATATTTACTGATAATGGTGAACTGTAGAATTGTGCATATTTACTGATAATAGTGGACTGTAGAAGTTTGAGTAGACTTTTATGATGGAAATGTTCTGAATTGGGCAGTTTTGTTTCATTGTTTACTGGAAAAATGTTCAAAGCAATAGGAAGGTGTATCAAAGAGCACATGTATGTTTCATATGCAAGGGGCCTATGATTTGAAAACAGCCCAGAATTCATTTTTATCTGCCACGGGTAAAATGTATTTTCTTTGAATGTGGGTTTTAATGTGGTTTCAATTAATGTGAGTTTCAAGGGCAGAGAAGTTTTAATGCCAAGTTTGTTTAGCAGATGTCTTAGTGTTTGTGCTGTAAAATGCAAAATAAAACTTTCAAATGAAGTTCAAATCATCATAGAAGTAAATCAGTATACACATTAGTGTTTATGGTAAATGGAGTGAAATAGCAAAGTAATGGATCACTGGAATGGCTGCAGGGGGAGGCTCCATTCGACCATGGTTTTGTGAGGGGGAAGGGCAGCAAACTTTGACAGCCCCAACTGAACTATACCTCCCAACTGTCCAGATTTTCAAAGAATGAATAGATTTTTTGCTTCTTATTTTTGGTTTGTTCCTCATAAAATTTGTGGTTTTCTGGCAAATCATTTAGGAATTAAGTCACTAAATAATGACACACTAGTTTCAGACTTCATAACCTTCAGAAAAATGCATGCTAAAGTAAGACCTGTTCTATCAACTGTCCCAGTTTATACAAGAGCAATTTTTAGTACTGTTTATATGTTCCCCCAATATATTTGGCCTTGTCCAGATTTATGTCCCAGTTTATACAAGAGCAATTTTTAGTACTGTTTATATGTTCCCCCAATATATTTGGCCTTGTCCAGATTTATTGCATTAACAGGTTGAGAGGTACATGCAAATAAATTGCTTTATAGAATTAGGCATAGCCAAACCTCTGAACTGTCCCTGATTTTGGCTCAAAATGTTGCTCTTCCCCTAATGATCCCTCCGCAAAATAGCAATTTTGGAAGAAAACATGGAGGGTTTATAATTAAGAAATAACTGTAATAATCAGATTACTTTTATTTCAGAAATGCATGTAGATTATTTTATTTTGTCAGCTGCTCAAGTTAGCAGTGCTAATATTAAAGTGTCCCTTCTTTGACAGGTTCCCCAGCTGTATTGTGTTGCTATTTTATATTTTTACATCACATTTTTGGTCCATTTTTCATAAAATTGTGTTTTTTTGGCAAATTAGTGACAAATAATCAAAGACTGAAGTTAGAAAATAATGACAGACATTTGAGTTTCAGATTTCATACCATTCAGAAAATTAATACAAATGCAAGACCTCTATTAGCTTTCTAAGTGTTTATAAGAGCAATATTTTAAAAATTGTCCTTATTTTTGGGCCTTTGTCTCATTTCTTTGTATGGCTTTGTCCAGATTTCTTGCTCTGAGGTTGAGAGGTATGACAAGTGTGTCAGGGCCATCACAAGTCAGCCAGAGACGTTTCAAACTGTGACATACTTGTTACACCCCACTCCACCATGTAGTGACTTTGGATGTGTTGAAGCAAGGCAAGGAGTAGTTATGCAGTGTAAATGTGCAGAGAATCCCACCCATCCAAGGTAGACACAAGTACTAGAGTGGCTTTTCATCTGTCCTTGATTTTTACAGAATGGTCTGGTTTCTGTCATATTTTTTGTACTGTTGATTTATGCTCATTACTCAAAGTGCCTGTTGCTCTGTGTTTAAGTAGCAATACTTTAATGACCATCAGGTAAACTTGGCTGAGATTGCAAGATGCAAGTAAGCTTTAATAAGCATACTGTTAAAGAATTGCCAACATTGAAAGCCTTTCTGTTGCCATGTTGAGAATACTTAACTAGATAATGTATAATCCTTGTGTATTGAAATGCATATGCCAGTATTTGTAATAAAGGACAGAATTACATTATTTTAAGAGTCTCATTACACTTGGAGGCTTCCAGTCATCTCTGCAGACTTTACCCGTAAACAGAATTACAATTGCGTGGTCCATAACCTGTACAGTAATCCTTTTAAGCAATGTACCTTGAGCTTATTTCTTGTTTGCTTTTCATTTTTTACTTTGATCATGTTTTCCCCATGAAACAAGTAGATGTCAGGCAGCAGGTCTTTTTTTGGATAAGGAACATTTTTACAAGTGGGGGCATCAGAGATTTCTACTTTCAGCATGTTACTTGTTACTTTAATAAAGCTGAATATAAATTATAATTAGAACTGCAGTGCAAGAAGTGGTATGTGTTGAGTGCTGCTTGTTATTCTTATACTTGATTTTGACTGGCATTCCATTAATGTATTTAAAAAAAAGTAATTTATTTTTTCATGCCTCACAACCTTTTTTGTTTCCATCTAGATATTAAGCTGTCATGCAGCCAATGCACTGAAATATTTTTATTCTTCTACACTTCATTTTGTCTTGATTGGACTCTCATAATGACGGTTTAGCACCCAGTGCAGTATATTTAGTTGTTGTGGTTTGCTACTACAGGTGTGTGTGTGTGTGCGTGGTAGGGAATACCTCAAGCTTGAACCCTGTACCTTGTATGCAGGTGTTAAAGACCTGAATTCCCTACCCACCACCATTTGTAAAAAAAAATTGCAGATTTTTGCCTCATATTTGATCTGATCTATTCCTCATAATATCTGTGGTTTGTAAATGTTGCAATGCTTGATATTTGATGGTGCAGTGGTAGCATTGTTGCCTCACAGCTGCAGATTCTCAGGTTTGCTTCTTGGCTGGGGTGCCTTCTTTGTGGGGTCTGTATCTTCTCCCTGCGTTTGTGTGGGTTTACTTTTGTGTCCTCCCATGTTACAAAGACATGTCTGCATTATTTCTTCCTGGGCCTCTGCTGAAATTGTTTTTTGTTCCAAGTCAGCCTGTCCTGATTAACAAATGTTAAATAAAATTGACAGGCATTTGAATTTCAGACTTCAGGTTTCTGAATGTTTTAGTTCCTTGCATATTTGATGGTGCAGTGGTAGTATTGTTGCCTCACAGCTATAGGTTTTCTGGTTTGATTCTTGGCTGGGGTGCCTTCTGTGTGGAGTCTGCATCTCCTCCCTGTGTTTGTGTGGATTTGCTCTGGTGCCCTGTCATTTTACAAAGACGTGTCTGCAGTATTTCTCCCTGGGTCTCTGCTAAAAATTGTTTTTGTTCTGTCAGCAGTAAAATTGACAGGCATTTGAATTTCAGACTTCGTGTTCTTCAGAAAATGCATAGTAACACAACAGTAACACTACCTTTTATTCTAGCAATTTTCTAAGTTTATAAGATGAATATTTGAAATTTGTCCCTATTTTTGGGACTGTATTCCCCCATTATTGGCTTCGTCCAGGTTTTTTGTGCTAAGGTTGACAGCTATGGCAAGAACTGAATTCACTGAATATGTTTGAGGGCTGTATTCCCTCATTACTGGGTTTGTCCAGGTGTTTTGTACTAAGAGGTTGACAGCTATGGTGAGAACTGAATTCACTAAATGATAGCCATTTAAGTTTCAGTCTTCCTCTTTTACAAAGCAGCTGATTTGGCATAGTGGTATGTTGCTCTGACTGTTTTGCACAGGGACCTTGGCAGTAAAATGTATGGTTCTAGCAGCTTTCCAAGATTATACAAGCAATGTTTGTGTCCCTGTTTTTTGGGCTTTTGACCCCCCCCCAATACATTTTGGCTTTTTCCAATTTTCTTGTGCTGCGAAGTTGAGTATTGAGTAGATTTTACAAGGAGCTGATATCTGCAGGGGAACAGAAGTTTAGTGTTGCTTAAGTGAAGCTGGTTTGCCTTGTTAATAGCACAATAGGTTGTGTACTTGCTTTTGATGCAGAAGGCTGTGGGTTCTACTCCCACAAGGGGTGGATGCTGCCGTACTGAGAATGTTCTCCTTGGTGAAGATACTAACTATGAGTCCGTTATCAGTTTGCCATCCATTTCCTCTTGCAATATTACTAGCTTATCATTTTTTTAATGTAATATAGGCAATTTATTCCTGAGGGGCAACAGACACTTTATTTTTCGATGAAACTATCAAATATAAAGGTGTTTGCTAGCAGCAACCTCTTCATTAGTTACAGATTTCTTTAATGTGGAATTATTTAGATGACTTTTACTTCTTTAGAGATAGTGCATATTTACTGATAATGGACTGTAGAATAGTGCATATTTACTGATAATGGACTGTAGAATTGTGCATATTTACTGATAATGGTGGACTGTAGAATTGTGCATATTTACTGATAATGGTGGACTGTAAAATTGTGCATATTTACTGATAATGGTGGACTGTAGAATTGTGCATATTTACTGATAATGGTGGACTGTAGAATTGTGCATATTTACTAATAATGGTGGACTGTGGAAGTCTGAGTAGACTTTTATGATAAATGTTCTGAACTGGGCAGTTTTGCTATTATGGGTGCATGCGTTTTGTTTCATTGCTTACTGGAAAAATGTTCAAAACAAATTTAAAACGCCCTCTAACAACTGTAATATATTGTACAAGGAATATAATTTAGTACAATGAGGAAGGTGTATCAAAGAGCACATGTATGTTTCATATGCAAGGGGCCTATGATTTGAAAACAGCCCAAAATTAATCTTTATCTGCCACTGGCAAAATGTATTTTCTTTGAATGTGGGTTTCAATGCTGTTTCAATGAATGTGAGTTTCAAGGGCAGAGAAGTTTTAATGCTAAGTTTTCATTGTGAGACTGCATTGCTTTGTTTAGTAGATGACTTAGTGTTTGTGCTGTAAAATACAAAATAAAACTTTCAAATGAAGTCCAACTCATCATAGAAGTAAAGCTGTATGCACATTAGTGTTTATGGTAAATGAAGTGAAATAGCCAAGTAATGGTTCATTGGAATGGCTGCAGAGGCTCCATTCAACCATGATTTTGTCAGGAGGGAAGGGCAGCAAACTCAGACAGGCCCAGCTGAACTATACCTCCCAACTGTCCAGATTTTCAAAGAATGAATAGATTTTTGCTTCTTATTTTTGGTTTGTTCTTCATAAAATTTGTAGTTTTCTGGCAAATCATTCAGAAATTAAGTCACTAAATAATGATACACTGAGTTTCAGACTTCATAACCTTCAGAAAAATGCATGCTAAAGTAAGAACTGTTATTCTATCAACTGTCTCAATTTATACAAGAGCAATTTTTAGTACTGTTTATATGTTCCCCCAATATATTTGGCCTTGTTCAGATTTGCTGCATTAACAGGTTGAGAGGTACATGCAAATAAATTGTTTTATAGAATTAGGCATAGCCAACCTCTCAACTGTCCCCAATTTTGGCTCAAAATGTTGCTCTTCCCCCTAATAATCCCTCCACAAAATAGCAATTTTGGAAGAAAACATGGAGGGTTTACAATTAAGAAATAACTGTAATAATCAAAGTTATAGATTACTTGAAATGCATGTAGATTCTTTTATTTTGTCAGCTGCTCAGGTTAGCGGTGCTAATATTAAAGTGTCCCTTCTTTGACAGGTTCCCAGCTGTATTGTGTGGCTATTTTATATTTTTGCATCACATTTGGTCCATTTTTCATAAAACTTTCTTTTTTGGCAAATTAGTGACAAATCACTAAAGACTGAAGTTAGAAAATAATGACAGACATTTGAGTTTCAGATTTTATACCCTTCAGAAAAGTCATACTAATTCAAGACCTATTCTATTATCTTTCTAAGTTTATTAGAGCAATATTTAAAAATTGTCCTTATTTTTGGGGCCTTTGTCCCACTTCTTTGTATGGCTTTGTCCAGATTTCTTGCTCTGAGGTTGAGAGGTATGACAAATGTGTCAGGGCCATCACAGTCAGCCAGAGGCATTTCAAATTGTGACATACTTGTTGCACCCCACTCCACTATGTAGCGACTCTGGATGTGTCCAAGCAAGGCAAGGAGTAGTTATGCAGTGTAAATGTGCAGTGTCTCCCCCCCATCCAAGGTAGACACAAGTACTACAGTGGCTTTTCATCTGTCCTTGATTTTGCAGAATGATCTGGTTTCTGTCATATTTTTGTACTGTTGATTTATGCTTATTACTCAAAGTGCCTGTTGCTCTGTGTTTAAGTAGCAATGCTTTAATGACCATAAGGTAAGCTTGTCTGAGATTGTAAGATGCAAGTAAGCTTTAATAAGCATACTGTTAAAGAATTGCCAACATTGAAAGCCTTTCTGTTGTTGCCATGCAGAGAATACTTGACTAGATAATGTATAAGCCTTGGGTATTAAAGGACAGGATTCCATTATTTTAAAAAGCTCATTACACTTGTTGGAGATTTCCAGTCATCTCTACAGACTTTACCCATAAACTAAACAGAATGCCAATCATTTGTGGTCCATAACCTGTACAGTATTCCTTTAAGCAATGTATCTTGAGCTTGTTTCGTGTTTGCTTTTCATTTTTTACTTTCATGTTTTCCCCATGAAACAAGTAGATAGTTGTCAGGCAGCAGGTCTTTTTTGGATAAGAAACATTTTTACAAGTGGGGGCATCACAGAGATTTCTACTTTCAGCATGTTACTTGGTACTTTAATAAAGCTGAATATAAATTATAATTTAGAACTGCAGTGCAAGGAGAAGTGGTTTGAGTTGAGTGCTTCTGGTTTTTCTTATACTTGATTTTGACTGGCATTCCAGTAATGTATTTAAAAAGTAATTTATTTTTTCATGCCTCACAACCTTTTGTTTCCATCTAGATATTAAGTAAGCTGTCATGCAGCCAATGCATTGAAATATTTTTATTCTTCTACACTTATTTTTGTCTTGATTGGACTCTCATAATGATGGTTTGCCACCCAGGGCAGCGTATTTAATTAAAGTTAGTTTTTGTGGTTTTGAGCATAGCTCCTCCCCTTTCTAGTTGACCACACCCCTTCCCTTGACCCCACCCATTCAGCTGTCTCCTGCAGCCCCCCTTTGATTTGAAGTCACCAGCTGCCACTGCTTCTGAACCAGAGGAAAGTACAGGAAAACAGTAGGCATCTGGTGAGGAACGAAGGACACAGATTATAGCTAATTGTTGAAGTGCATGGAAAACAGGTCCACTTCCAGGATGCCCTACCTGATTATAATAAATCCTCAGAGATCTGTGGATCTGTTTTCCATTTGTGAAATTGAGTCGTCTTCCTATTTAGGCTGTCTGCTGGATGATTTTCTAAACTTAGGTGACATACTGCTGAAAGTTGTAGGTTGTAGGGTATAGTCCAATTCTATATATGTGCTGTTTCTTTACAGATTTGAAATTATCTGGTTCCTCCTTGCTTGTTGGCATACTACAGAACTGTTTTGTTATCTTTAGTGATCTAAAACTGGCCTTGGAGACATTTGTCTGGAAAATCCTTGTACAATACCTTAGTTTCCCCAAAGATAGGCTAAGGAGTTTTTTTTTTAGATGTGTACCCACAGTGGAGTCAGTATGGGCATTCCTTTGGAATGGTTAATTTTCTTTACATATCGGGGATGAGGAATCCATGTCTGAAGGGAATCTGTGGGATGAGTTTGACCTTTCTGATATGCCACTGTGGTTTTGTAATGGGCAGCCTTACATAAGCAACTAGGATGAGGCAATATAATATAATATGTACTGCAGAGCTTTTAGAAACCGTCTTGCTATTATGGTATGTGTTGCTGAAACAAACCTGTTAGGACTGCTTAAAACCCTGATAGTGTTTATGGGGACATGTATTCATGAGCACAAAATCTATAACTGCCTCTAAAAAAACATTCTTACGTTGAAGGTGTAAGAAATTACTTCTTGTAGTTTACTGTTATCCACAGAGATTACATTGACATGTGCTTTTGTAGTTTTTTTATTCTGCTTGCTGTCATCAGGCAGTCATCCATTCATACCTCTCGAACGTCCAGATTTTCACAGAACATCCAGATTTTTGCCTCAAAAATTTGGTCTGAACTTCATAAAATTTTTGGTTTTCTGGCAAATCACTGGAATGATCTGAGGAATGAAATTTGAAAATAATGTCCCTACTTTTGGGCCTTTGTACCCCAACTATGTCAGGCGTTGTCCAGATTTCATGGACTAAAAAGTTGAGATGTATGCATCCAAGGAAGAGAAAATAATTATGTTTGGGAGTATAAGATGTGCAAACACAGGAGCTAATTATTTGGTAAATACTCTAGGGGCAGTCCATATGTCAGAGTTGGAAGCAGAAAGTGATAATGAACTATTTGAAGAGTGTGACATCCAAGTGTTGCCATATAAGAATCTTGTGTGATAAAAAGTTGAAGTGTCTTCAGACTCACCACCCTGAAAGGCATTTTGCTTATGCGTTTGTTGCAGTTTACTAACTCTCTGACTCATCACTTTGTCTTATCTTTCTTGTGAACCAAAATAATCTGAGATAGAAGCTTTGAATCTGTGTGACTGGAATGCATTGCTTTGTTTAAGTTGGTCCATTAAGTGTAGGCTTGATGCATTTGATGCAGCTGTGTTTATAAATTCTATTTAAATAGCCATGAGTTGTTATTTGGAGCACCCATTTCACTGTGGGTATTTTCTGCCATGCAGACAGAGAATGTTAAAATCTGTTTCCTAATGGTAGCAAAGTCAAAACTGGCAGTTATTTACAGGCTCCTTGATTATATCTGCCTTTTCCTCCCGAATTTGAGGTTTAACTAGTGTGACATCTTTTATACTGTTGCTGTCCATGTTTGTATACTATTCATTTCTTACAAAAGTTTTTTTTTTCCAACACAAAATAACTTTGAAATTTTAAGGAAGAAAGATTATACATCTCCTTATAGGAAGGTCATGTCTTTGCTCTTTTTAAGGTGTACAATGATGTCATAAAAGGATCTGGCCAAAACATTTATGTTAAGCAAATAGTGCTTTGACCTAACATTTTCAGCATATCAGTGTGTTCTAAGTGACAAAAACATTCTCATGACTAAATCTCTTTAGATCTTGTCTAAACTGATTGTTGAAAGGATGTCATACAGGCTAGGTAATTAAAAGACCCTATTAATGAAATTACTAGATGTATACACTTTTTGTCATACTTACCAAAGAGGTTTCACTCTATCAAACTGTAAAGTTGCTAAAGGGGTAGCATTAGTATTTTGAATGCTGTTGCACAGGAAATTGTAAGAGTCTGCCTTATGGGAATTTTATGAAACCTATCTATGCATAGGTGTGATATGCATCTCAGTACCTTTTTTGTGCTTAGGACTGCAGATCTGGGTTCTGTCAGCTTTTAAAACATTCTGAAAATTATCATAAACTGCCTATTTTGAATCTGGCAGCCTCATGATTTTTTTATATCTTCTTTCTGGAAATGAAGGTCGACCATAAAGCTGATTACATGCATAAAGAAGACATCCTGTGGAAGAAAACCTGGGGATTTGAGGAAGTGCCTTCATTGTTTGAGCCTAGGAAAGAAGGACAGTCTATATGAGTCACGTAAAACTGTACTCGTCATTAGTCCCTGCAAAAGTCCGTGTCTCTGCATTCTAAACATAAATGAATGATAACCATGGGTAGGGACACACATAGGTTATTGCTGTTGTTTGCAACTAAGTTCTGATCTTGCCTGCCAAAGTTCTTACAATTTTTCACTCCTATGTTTTGTAGTGTAACATGATACTTTGTGATTTAAAATATATGCACATGATGTTTGCAATGTAACATGGTACTTTGTGATTTAAAATATCTGCACGTGATGTTTGCAATGTAACATGATACTTTGTGATTTAAAATATCTGCACGTGATGTTTGCAATGTAATATGGTACTTTGTGATTTAAAATATCTGCACGTGATGTTTGCAATGTAACATGGTACTTTGTGATTTAAAATATCTGCACGTGATATTTGCAATGTAACATGATACTTTGTGATTTAAAATATCTGCACATGATGTTTGCAGTGTAACATGGTACTTTGTGATTTAAAATATCTGCACATGATGTTTGCAATGTAACATGATACTTTGTGATTTAAAATATCTGCACGTGAAGTTTGCAATGTAACATGGTACTTTGTGATTTAAAATATCTGCACGTGATGTTTGCAATGTAACATGATACTTTGTGATTTAAAATATCTGCACATGATGTTTGCAGTGTAACATGGTACTTTGTGATTTAAAATACATGTACTTGATTTTTGAAATATTGTGATTGTGGACATTTTCTCCCTGGCCCTGTACTGAAAATGGACACTTTCTGGCCCAGTTAGACTTTCCCAGTAAACAACTGTTGAATAAATAAATACATAAATAAAATATTGGTTGAGAAGCAGCAGAATGAGGGTCAGATGGATACATGGTTGGTGCAACTTGTTTAACATGGGCAGAGACATTAGGGTAATAAACCAACAAGAACTCTGTATCCGGCATGATCACAGGTAACATCAAGAGACATACCAATAAAATTGCTGATTTATTATATTAATTCTGTAGCATTAAGGTTGATAGGAGCATTTTGGTACTTTAGTGTACTACATGGTCAGAAAAGGACACAGTGGTGCAGCAGGTAGTGTTGTTGCCTCAAAGCAAGTGGTTCTCAGGTTCAATGCTCGGCTGAGATGCTTTTTGTGTGGATACTCCATGTCCTGTCTGTGTTCATGTGTTTTTTCTCCAGCTACTCCACTTTCCTCCCACTTCCCAAAGGCATGCAGTAAGTAGACTGGACACTCTAAACTGGCTGCATATGTATAAATGTGGTGTGGAAGAACACCTGTGGCAGGGCTATCCAACCGGTGGTGTGAACGCTGACTCTAAATGATTGCCGCTGTTAAACTGACATCCGCCCACCCCACCCCATGTGCAAAAAGGGGTTATGGGTGGATGGTGGATCGGTCAGAAATGCTTCTAAAAGATTTATACTTCTTATTTATTTATTTATTTATTTATTTGGCTACCTTCCATGAAGATTCCTTTTCCTTTCATCATCCTTTTCAGATTTCTTCTTTTTGTCTTGGTTTTGTTAATGTATTATCTAATGGAGAAAATAAATTTAAATCACTTTAATGTGACAGAATCTGGACTAATACCAATGTAATGAAAGGTTTTAATGTTAGTTTGATTGGTAAAATCATGCTTTAGAACAAATTGCAAAAAAAAACTCTAAAAGAAGACTAGCTTTTAATCTGTGGCTTCTCTGATGATGTTCTATACCAAAAACATAGCTCATCAGGTAATGTTATGTTAAGATAAATAAAAAAGGTAAACACTGATATCTGAATGGATTGCAGCTTTCCACTTTAGAGATGCAAAGATAGAGTTAATGGAATAAAGTTGTCCCTTCTTTTTACAAATGGATACTCGATAAGTAACCTCAATTTTGCATTATTTATATATTTTTTACCAAATAAATTCTTTACTACTGCATGTTAGAAGCCTGTGAAACAAATTAGGGAAGCAGACAAACACTTTGACCGATGTAGATATCCATAAAGCAGTTTTTACCAAGGGGTATAGTCAGGATTGCTGAAACTGTACACTATCTTTCAGAATGTGATTCCCCCAATGACATGTATAACTTTTCCTCCCACCAAAATATCCTCCATAAATTGCAAGCTTAAGAAAAAATAAATTTATTCAACCAGACAATCTGGTTAAAAAAGCTATTTAACAAAATACATAATCATTAAGCATTATACATACACATTTAAGATGAAATCATAGCTATCACATTTCACAAAATAAATACATTTTTAAAGTCTATGCCATGGTGTACACAGTATGTGTCTAGTTGCACCCACATTGTTTCTAAAACATAGTGTCATGTTGTCAGGTACTTTTTCATATCTTTAGTTATAATTTTAATAATATTAGCAATAAAAGGACCTCCAGAGATCATGATTATATAACTAAAGTACATTAGCTCCTTCAGTTAGAACTTATTAATGGGTCTATATTACACGAAGGTGTACTTACCCGAATACGTAAACGCCGACACATATTCAGTGAACAGTGAATACACCGAATGCCCTAAACTGCAAAATTCAAAAACTCGAACCGTCATAGTTGTCCCACCCCACCGCCTGCTACATACTACCTACCCAAACAAACTAAATAAACCACATACATACACTAACCAAAACTCTACTTATAATCCTAAACTAAACCCTACTTCTAACCCTACACTAAATCTTGCATATACCACCATGTATGCACTTACCTTACCCTGCACCCTAACCCTAAGGTCCGTAACTATCGCACATTTACCTTAAGAAGCTCTACCCAAACAAACTAAATAATCCACACACATAAACTTAACAAAACCCTACTTCTAACCATACACTAAATCTCACATACATTACCATCTATGCACTTACCTTAACCCACACCCTAACCCTAAGGTCCGTAACTATCGCACACTTACCTTACGGAGCTATACCTCAGAAGGGCCAACCATGACGATTCGATGTTTCGGATTTCGCACTTCAGGACGGTCGATGCTTTCACGGTTCGATGAAGATGTGTCGACGTTTACGTATTCGGGTAAGTACACCTTTGAGCTTCTAATATAGATCCCTTATTAACAACCATAAGCAGTAACCAGAAGCAGTAAATACAAAATATTCACCTTATTGGTGATTATAGGCCTGTATCTAAGATTAATCTAAAGCACGCATTTGCTTTGTAAACAGTAGTTTTCATTATCATGATATTGTTAATAATATTATTATCAACAAACCAGGTAACTTTCAACTTTAAAGACATTTATTTATTTACTTTACATTTGTTGACCGGGATTGTCCGACTGAGCTGAAGAGCCCTTTTTCAGCAGAGGCCCGGGGGAGAAAAACTCCAACATATTATACAATTTTCATTATAAATTAGCATTAAACAGCAATGTTACAGGATTATTACAAAGCATTAAGTAGCAATACAATGTTATACAGTGTCAATAATCAGGAGTATAGCATAACTATTTCAAGATGTATAAAAAGAAAATATGTCTAAGATGAATATAGTTTTGGGGTAAGTGGTTACAAAAACCCAGTTTTATCATAATGTAGGCGATTTGATTAATAGATTTTAGAAGACAATATTAAGAGTAGTCAGGGAAGATTAGAGAGAGCTAGTGAGAAGAGTGAGTTAAGGGCAGAAGTAGATTAAGGTATGAGAAGTAGGGGATGTTAAGGAGGGAGAGTGCAGTGGTAGGACCAGTGACTTTTAAAGTGCTCTTAGGTGGCTGTCTTAAATTGTTTAGGATGTGTAAGTGTCCTGATTTCTAGTGGGAGCCTATTCCAGGCAATAGTGGGGGTGATAGCTGTACATGTTGTGTCCAAATTTAGACTTGGGTTTATGGATTTGTAGTAGGTCTTGGTTAGAGTTTCGGAGAGGTCTGGAGGGAGAATAATGGGAGATGAGAGGGGATAGTGCTGGGCAGTAGGAAGGCTGGTATAGGGTAGAATGGATGATCTGGAGTTGAGATAGAAGAAGCTGGTGGGGTAATTCAAGCCAGTTTAGGTGTTTTACAGAGAGACAGTGATGGCATTTGTAGGTTTGTTGGGCAGCAAATCTAGTTACCTTGTTGTAGGTAGATTTGAGTTTGGTCAGGAGTACTGAGTTAAGATTTGCGAGAATTTGAGAATTGTACATTAGACTGGGTAGAAGGTAGGTAAGAGAGACAGAGACATCAGTTACAAAAGCATATTAAAGCATTCATCACTGGAGAATAAAAATACCTTTCTTTTCCATGGCAAGAATTGCTTTTGTGTGTGGTCTTTTGGATTTACTAAAGTAAGATTTAGTAATAGCACACCTAAATTGGTAAGCCATGTATTTAAAAGTTAAGAAATATTCAGGGCTCCCAAAGTTGTACCATTAAACTTTTTTCGTTGCTATTACTCAACTTTTTTTCTGACTCAGCGATTTAATACTTCAAGTTTAGAGCTAGAAGTCCATTAAACCTCTTCAAATGGATCCTGGTTAGGTATAATATAAAGAGATACAACTGAATGGATCCTGCTGAGA
>NC_056725.1:1013551411-1013556411 GCF_019279795.1 Protopterus annectens
AATATCTTTGTTTATGAATTCCATGATGATACATTCCATGGCCTTGCAGACCAGGCTCATTAGGCTAATGGGGCGGTAGTTCCTGGGGTCTGTTGTGGCTCCCTCTTTGTGGAGTGGGATAACCGTCATGGTGCGCCATTCAATGGGCACAAAACCTGAGGTGAGGCTATGATTGAACATGGTACTTAGGTGGGGTACCAGTTCATTCTGTAGTTCATGTAGTAGGCAGCCTGGGATGTTGTCAGGTCCCATGGATGCTGTGTTCTTGGCTTTGGAGAGTGAGGTTTTTACCTGGTTCAGCCATGATTGCAGGAACTTTGCATTCTTCCGGTATAAAGATGGGCCCTTTAGGGGGTGTGGGGGTAAAGGTAGCACTGAACCTATCTGCCAGGATGTTGGCAATATCAGTTGGTTCTGTATATTTAGTGTTGTTGTGCTGTAACTCAGAGCAGGTCTGAGTGTTGCCATTGAGATTCTTGACATAGCTATAGAATGCTTTGTGGTTGTCTTTAGAATCAGTGGTGATTTTGTTTTCATAACTAGTTTTGGAGGATTTTATGAGGGATCTCAGCTTCTTACTGAGGCTGACCAGGGAGCTCCTCCAATCATGGGATTTTACTCTTTTTTGCAACAGTTTCTTTCTTCTGTTGTAGTTTGTTTATGGCAGAAGACCACCAGATTGACTTCCTTTTTTTGGAGGATACCATCTTGGTTCTGTTAGGGATAGCATGATCCATGCACTTGTGTAAATGCTTATAAAGTGCATTTGTGTAGGACTCAGCAGGTGTGCCTCTATTGTCCATCTGCATGGGTGTCGTGAAGTTTGCCACTTCTGTCTTAAGAAGCGTGAAGTTGGCTTTGGAGAAATGTTTTACGGTTGTTTTCCTAATTGGGGGTGGGAGCGGGATGTGGATGTCTAGGGTGATTAGCTTGAGTTCAGATCTGACCAACAAGGAGCTGACCTCTGGCGTGGAACACCGGTCACCCATGTTGGTGATGACCAGGTCTAGGATATTGCTGTCCCTGGTGGGAGTGTGGATAAGTTGATCCAAGGCATTGAAATTTATGAATTCCAGAAACGTTGAGCAAAAGAGTTGGTACACAACTAGTTTTCCCAGTTAATGGTGGGGAAGTTGAAATCACCCATTATTAGGGTGTTGGGTTGTACCTTAATATTTTCTAGTGTATCATGAAAAGAGGAGTGGGAATATTCCTCAGGGGCAACAGGCACTTTATTTGTAGATGAAACAATGACATATAAAGTTGTTTGCTAGCAGCAACCTCTTCATTAGTTACAGATTTCATGACTTTTACTTCTTCAGAGATTGTGCATATTTACTGATACTGGTGGACTGTAGAAATTTGAGTAAACCTTTTTATGATGGAAATATTCTGAATTGGGCAGTTTTGTCATTAATGGTGCATGCATTTTGTTTCATTGTTTACTGGAAAAATGTTCAAAACAATAAATTTAAAATGACCTCTAACAACTGTACTGTATTGTACAAGGAATATAATTTAATACAATCAGGAAGGTGTATCAAAGAGCACGTGTATGTTTCATGTTCAAGGGGCGTATGATTTGAAAACAGCCCAAAGTTAATCTTTATCTGTCACTGGCAAAATGTATTTTCTTTGAATGTGAAATGCTGTTTCAATGAATGTGAGTTTCAAGGGCAGAGAAGTTTTAATGCTAAGTCTATTTTCATTGTGAGACTGCATTGCTTTGTTTAGCAGATACCTATTAATTTGTGCTGTAAAATGCAAAATAAAACGTTCAAATGAAATCCAAATCATTGCAGAAGTAAAGCAGTATGCACATTACAGTGTTTATGGTAAATGGGGTGAAATAACCAAGGAATGGGACATTGGAATGGCTGCAGGTGGAGTCTCCATTCGACCATGATTTTTGTGAGGGGGGAAGGGCAGCAAACTCAAAGATGGCCCCAGCTGAACAATACCTTTCAACTGTCCAGATTTTTGCAGAATTAATAGATTTTTGTTTCTTATTTTTGGTTTGTTCCTCATAAAATTAGTGGTTTTCTGGCAAATCATTTAGGAATGAAGTCACCAAATGACAGTCATTGAGTTTCAGACGTCAAAACCTTCAGAAAAATGCATGCTAAAGCAAGACCTGTTGTTTTATTAACTGTCTTAAGTTTATACAAGAGCAATTTTTAGTACTGTTTGTATGTTCTCCCAATATATTTGGCCTTGTCCAGATTTCCTGCATTAAGAGGTTGAGAGGTACGTGCAAATAAATCGCTTTATAGAATTAGGAATATCCAAACCTCTCAACTGTCCCCAATTTTGGCTCAAAATGTTGCTCTCCCCCTAATAATCCCTCTGCAAAATGGCAATTTTAGAAGAAAACGTGGAGGGTTTACAATTATAAATAGCTGTAATGATCAGAGTTATAGATTACTTTTATTTCAGAAATGTATGTAGATGCTCTTATTTTGTCAGCTGCTCAAGTTAACAGTACTAATATTAAAAAGGTGTCCCTTCTTTGACAGGTTTCCAGCTGTATTGTATGGCAATTTTATATTTTTAGATCACATTTTTGGTCTTTTTCATAACATTGTGGTTTCTGGAAAATTAGTGGCAAATCATTAAAGATTGAAGTTAGAAAATAATGGCAGACATTTGAGTTTCAGATTTCATACCCTTCAGAAAATTCATACTAATGCAATACCTACTACTTTCTAAGTTTATAAGAGCAATATTTAAAAATTGTCTTTATTTTTGGGCCTGTGTCCCACTTCTATGTATCGCTTTGTCCAGATTTCTTGCACTGAGGTTGTGAGGTATAAGTGTCAGAACCATCACTGTCAGCCAGAGACATTTCAAATTGTGACATACTTGTTGCACCCCCCCCCCCCCCATTGTAGTGGCTCTGGATGTATCCAAGTAAGGCAAGGAGCAGTTATGCAGTGTAAGTGTGCAGAGTATTCCCCCATCCAAGGTAGACCACAAGTATGAAAGTGGCTTTTCATCTGTCCTTTATTTTGCAGAATGTTCTGGTTTCTGTCATATTTTTATACTGCTGATTTATGCTTCTTATTATTTAGAAAATGCATGCTGTCACAGTGCCCTGTTGCTCTGTGTTTAAGTAGCAATGCTTTAATGACCATCAGGTAAGCTTGTCAGAGATTGTAAGATGCAAGTAAGCTTTAATAAGCATACTGTTAAAGAATTACCAACATTGAAAGCCTTTTCATTGTTGCCATACAGAGAATATTTACATAACTAGAAAACGTATAAGCCTTAGGTATTGAAGTGCATATGACAGTATTTGTAATAAAGGACAGGATTACAGTATTTTCAGAAGCTCATTACATTTGTTAAAGACTTGCAGTCATCTTTGCAGGCTTTACCCGTAAACTAAACAGAATTCCAATCTATTATGCGTGGGCCATAACTTGTGCAGTAATCCTTTAAGCAGTTTATCTTGAGCTTGTTTCTTGTTTGCTGTTCATTTTTTACATTGATCATGTCTTCCCCATGAAACAAGTAGATAGTTGTTGTCAGGTCTTTTTTGGATAAGAAACATTTTTACAAGTGGGGGTATCACACAGAGATTGCTACTTTCAGCATTTTACTTGGTAATTTTATAATGCTGAATATAAATTATAATTAGAACTGCAGCGTAAGGAGAAGTGGTTTGAGTTGAGTGCTGCTTGCTTTTTTTTATACTTGATTTTGACTGGAATTCCAGTAATGTATTTAAAAAGTAATTTATTTTTTCATGCATCACAACCTTTGTATTTCCATCTAGATATTAAGTAAGTTGTCATGTAACCAATGCATTGAAATATTTTTTTCTTCTACACTTCATTTTGTCTTGATTGGACTTTCGTAGTGATGGTTTGGCACCTAGGGCAGTGTATTTAAAGTTCCAGTTGTTGTGGATTTGAGCATAGCCACACCCCTTTCTAGTTGGCCACACCCCTCCCCATTAGCTCCACCCATTCAGCTGTCTCCTGCAGCCCCCCTTTAATTTGAAGTCACAAGCCACCACTGTATTTTGTGTAGCCTTGGAGTCCAGACCGGAGGAATTCTCGATAGTGTTAATGTCCAGTAGAGTTAAGGTAATCATAGGGAGAGTAACTGGAGTCCACGTCAGAGGAGCTTTGGATGGTGTTAAGGAGCAATGGTTCTAGTAGAGTTGAAACAATTGTGATACCAACATTTTATTTTATAATAAGTAGCTTTTTTATTATTTTGGTGGCATTTAAGAGGGTGCTGGCCAGTTTTGTCTTTTGTTTAATCAATATTCTGCTTACATTTTATTTAGCTGTTTGTTGAATTTGTGGACTCGCTTTTTAATTCTTGGAACTAGTTTATTTTTTAAGGCTTATTACATCTATAGTTTTGATTTCTGAACAATTATGAGTCAAGTGTTATTGTTTTTGACAGGGTGTCTCAACTGAACTGGCTACAAGTGCACATAACACATGATTTTAACCCTGTGAAGTTTTATTGCCTATGTATTATCTTTCTAGATGCCTGTAATTACTTGTTTTCTTTAAGTTTATGTAACCAAGGGTCCCAGTGAATGTTCTCTTACAAATGTACTTAATTTTATGTCTTTTTTTTGTAATATCCTAAGTGTCAACATTCATTGTTAGAGTTTTTGTTTTTGAGAAGTGCTTAATTATTCAAGCACAGTAATAAACTTGCACTTGATCAGTTTAACACTCACCATTAACTAAAGGAGTTGCTAATAATCCTCTGGTCCTGTATTTCAATATCTGAGTCTGCCATTTTCCTCAGTGTGACTATAAATAAGTCACCAGGGAGCTCTCTTGGGTTGCACCTAATATGCTGTCATCTATTTCCTTCACTAAATTCTTACCTATACTCACTGCACCAGTACAAATTAAAATACCTTGCTGTGGAGACTTGCTGTCAGGTACCACAGCCTCATCGCATTATGCTGCACCGTTGGATACTTGTTACTTTTCTAGTCAAATGCTTCACAGTGACTGACTTTCAGG